>NC_081146.1:600000-820000 GCF_958295425.1 Solea solea
ACTTCTAACTGTTTTCTTCCTATATGTTTTGTTATCAATCATTTCTCCTTCCAAACTGCCACTAGTAATCTCAAAAATGGGCAGTTGGAATTGAAAAGGATTTGTTGGTTCTACTTGTTGGAAAGGGTTCTTGTTACTTGGGTAAGGAGGCGGTTCTAAACTCGCCTGTGTCATATGTGTCTGACTGTGAGTCTGTGTGTGTGTGTAGTCGTGTAGTGGAGGATACAGGCCACCAGGTGGAGCAGTTGGCTCACATTCTGCTCTCTGGTTTCCACCCCCTCTTTCTACGTCATCAGTCTTTGCTGCGCAGCCAGTCTGCGCACCAGGCTGTTGTTCCGGTTGGGGCAACATCCGTCCTTTTTTCCACATGTTTGGTCCTGTGCACAGCGCGACACACCGCACACGCTGTCTCAATTTTTCCAATTTCTCCAGACTGGCGCTCTGTTGCCGCCCTTTACTCGACCATTTTGACGCTTTTTCTGCCGTCAATTCTTGTTGTCTCGTCACAATCCGACCTTCCGCTTTATTCATCAAATTCAACAAACTCTTTTTCCCCTCATAAGGCGGAAAGTGTCCACTTTTCTGACATTTCTCAAACCATTTCTTTAATTCACGCTGTTTCTTATCTCGCTCCCCCGCTTCATGATTGTGTCCATGAATTTCCAAAGCAGCCTCGAACTGCTCTTTCAAATGTCGATCCACTGTCCCTGAGTGTCCCTAAATCAAACCACTGTTTCTCCGCGTCAAATTCTCCGTCCATTCTGTTAACTTATTTACGTCGGGCAGCGCCCTTCTCCACAACTTTATTATTATGTACTTCACTTATAAAGAAGCCTACTTCAAAACTTTACACATTATTATTTTCGTAACCATATGATTTACGTCACCACAGGACAACCTCTTTCAGGCGTATAAGGCTACTATAACCATGTCATTTACGTCACCACAGGACAACCTCTTTTAAGGGCTACAAGGCTAACATTTCAACTTTTTATAATATAACCATGTCGTTTACGTCACCACAGGACAACCCCTATTGGGAATACAAGGCTAATATTACAACTTTTTATACCATAACCATGTCGTTTACGTCACCACAGGACAACCCCTATTGGGAATACAAGGCTAATATTACAACTTTGTATACCATAACCATGTTGTTTACGCCACCACAGGACAACCCCTATTGGGAATACAAGGCTAATATTACAACTTTGTATACCATAACCATGTCGTTTACGTCACCACAGGACAACCCCTATTGGGAATACAAGGCTAATATTACAACTTTTTATACCATAACCATGTCGTTTACGCCACCACAGGACAACCCCTATTGGGAATACAAGGCTAATATTACAACTTTTTATACCATAACCATGTCGTTTACGCCACCACAGGACAACCCCTATTGGGAATACAAGGCTAATATTTTTCACACTATTTAATCTATCCCCACAAAACCTTTACTGTATTATCCGGATTTCACAGCAACAGCTCACTTCAAAATCAACATTGATTTTAGACGACTGAGGTTCGGAATAGAACACCAAGCGTGAAGGTAAATTCCTTCTTACCTTATTTCAGGTTAGGGCCCCGCAAGGCGTTCCACCCAAACCAACAGACTTTTGCCAATTCTTCAAACGTCTTTCCTAGAGGATCCTGTTCGTGACGCCAAATTGAAGGATGTTCCTTCCTCAGGTTCGTTTGGATCCTCGGTTGGAAAGAATGGAGGAGGCAATGTTGAGTTTGAGCAAAGCAGTGCATGTTTATTCTTGAGTTACAAGTGGCACAGAGCACCAAGTGTAACCCGAGAGTCGCAGCTGGAGTCTGACTCGGGTCCGGAATTCTGTGTATATTATAGCTGTCCTAGGGGGTCGTCTGAGTCGTGTGAGTCATGTCCTTATAAGGAGTCGTTTTGTCTGTTCGGGCTGATCTGGCAGTCAGTCATGTGGTGTTATGCAAATCTTGTGGCACCAGTGTAGTGCAGTTAAAGCGTAGTTAAAGTCGTTTAAGGGAGTGAAAACAAGATATGAGACTGGTACATCTGGTAAACAAAATATGTAAGTCATGTCAGAGGAAAATACTGTCTTCAATTAATATGTAAGTCATGTCAGAGGAAAATACTGTCTTCAAGTAATATGTAAGTCATGTCAGAGGAAAATACTGTCTTCAGTACAGAACTAAATATTTTAAGATGTTAACTTCATTTGTGAGGTTTATGTTATGGGACAGCAGAAAAATGAAAAAAATCCGTAAACAGCCTTATCTCAGCTGAATGCGCACACAAACAGACACCAATAGAAAAGCACATCCAAACAGTGAAATATTTGCAAAATTAAACACTGAGGGTAAAGAAGTATATCTTATAAGATGTTAAGTTCATTTGTTAGGTTTATATTATGGGAAAGTAGAAAAATGAAAAAAATCCGAAAACAGCCTTATCTCAGCTGAATGCGCACACAAACAGACACTTGTAGAAAAACACATCCCAACAGTGAAATCATTGCAAAATCAAACACTGAGGGTACAGAACTAAATCTTTTAAGATGTTAACTTCATTTGTGAGGTTTATGTTATGGGACAGCAGAAAAATGAAAAAAATCCGGAAACAGCCTTATCTCAGCTGAATGCGCACACAAACAGACACCAATAGAAAAACACATCCAAACAGTGAAATCTTTGCAAAATTAAACACTGAGGGTAAAGAAGTATATCTTATAAGATGTTAAGTTCATTTGTTAGGTTTATATTATGGGAAAGTAGAAAAATGAAAAAAATCCGAAAACAGCCTTATCTCAGCTGTATGCGCACACAAACAGACACCAATAGAAAAACACATCCAAACAGTGAAATCAATGCAAAATCAAACAGTGAGTGTACAGAACTAAATCTTTTAAGATGTTAACTTCATTTGTGAGGTTTATGTTATGGGACAGCAGAAAAATTAAAAAAATCCGTAAACAGCCTTATCTCAGCTGAATGCGCACACAAACAGACACTTGTAGAAAAACACATCCCAACAGTGAAATCATTGCAAAATCAAACACTGAGGGTACAGAACTAAATCTTTTAAGATGTTAACTTCATTTGTGAGGTTTATGTTATGGGACAGCAGAAAAATGAAAAAAATCCGGAAACAGCCTTATCTCAGCTGAATGCGCACACAAACAGACACCAATAGAAAAACACATCCAAACAGTGAAATCTTTGCAAAATTAAACACTGAGGGTAAAGAAGTATATCTTATAAGATGTTAAGTTCATTTGTTAGGTTTATATTATGGGAAAGTAGAAAAATGAAAAAAATCCGAAAACAGCCTTATCTCAGCTGTATGCGCACACAAACAGACACCAATAGAAAAACACATCCAAACAGTGAAATCAATGCAAAATCAAACAGTGAGTGTACAGAACTAAATCTTTTAAGATGTTAACTTCATTTGTGAGGTTTATGTTATGGGACAGCAGAAAAATTAAAAAAATCCGTAAACAGCCTTATCTCAGCTGAATGCGCACACAAACAGACACTTGTAGAAAAACACATCCCAACAGTGAAATCATTGCAAAATCAAACACTGAGGGTACAGAACTAAATCTTTTAAGATGTTAACTTCATTTGTGAGGTTTATGTTATGGGACAGCAGAAAAATGAAAAAAATCCGGAAACAGCCTTATCTCAGCTGAATGCGCACACAAACAGACACCAATAGAAAAACACATCCAAACAGTGAAATCTTTGCAAAATTAAACACTGAGGGTAAAGAAGTATATCTTATAAGATGTTAAGTTCATTTGTTAGGTTTATATTATGGGAAAGTAGAAAAATGAAAAAAATCCGAAAACAGCCTTATCTCAGCTGTATGCGCACACAAACAGACACCAATAGAAAAACACATCCAAACAGTGAAATCAATGCAAAATCAAACAGTGAGTGTACAGAACTAAATCTTTTAAGATGTTAACTTCATTTGTGAGGTTTATGTTATGGGACAGCAGAAAAATTAAAAAAATCCGTAAACAGCCTTATCTCAGCTGAATGCGCACACAAACAGACACTTGTAGAAAAACACATCCCAACAGTGAAATCATTGCAAAATCAAACACTGAGGGTACAGAACTAAATCTTTTAAGATGTTAACTTCATTTGTGAGGTTTATGTTATGGGACAGCAGAAAAATAAAAAAAATCCGTAAACAGCCTTATCTCAGCTGAATGCGCACACAAACAGACACTTGTAGAAAAACACATCCAAACAGTGAAATCTTTGCAAAATTAAACACTGAGGGTAAAGAAGTATATCTTATAAGATGTTAAGTTCATTTGTTAGGTTTATATTATGGGAAAGTAGAAAAATGAAAAAAATCCGAAAACAGCCTTATCTCAGCTGTATGCGCGCACAAACAGACACCAATAGAAAAACACATCCAAACAGTGAAATCAATGCAAAATCAAACAGTGAGTGTACAGAACTAAATCTTTTAAGATGTTAACTTCATTTGTGAGGTTTATGTTATGGGACAGCAGAAAAATTAAAAAAATCCGTAAACAGCCTTATCTCAGCTGAATGCGCACACAAACAGACACTTGTAGAAAAAAACATCCCAACAGTGAAACCATTGCAAAATCAAACACTGAGGGTACAGAACTAAATATTTTAAGATGTTAACTTCATTTGTGAGGTTTATGTTATGGGACAGCAGAAAAATTAAAAAAATCCGGAAACAGCCTTATCTCAGCTGAATGCGCACACAAACAGACACCAATAGAAAAGCACATCCAAACAGTGAAATATTTGCAAAATTTAACACTGAGGGTAAAGAAGTATATCTTATAAGATGTTAAGTTCATTTGTTAGGTTTATATTATGGGAAAGTAGAAAAATGAAAAAAATCCGAAAACAGCCTTATCTCAGCTGTATGCGCACACAAACAGACACCAATAGAAAAACACATCCAAACAGTGAAATCAATGCAAAATCAAACAGTGAGTGTACAGAACTAAATCTTTTAAGATGTTAACTTCATTTGTGAGGTTTATGTTATGGGACAGCAGAAAAATTAAAAAAATCCGTAAACAGCCTTATCTCAGCTGAATGCGCACACAAACAGACACTTGTAGAAAAAAACATCCCAACAGTGAAACCATTGCAAAATCAAACACTGAGGGTACAGAACTAAATATTTTAAGATGTTAACTTCATTTGTGAGGTTTATGTTATGGGACAGCAGAAAAATAAAAAAAATCCGTAAACAGCCTTATCTCAGCTGAATGCGCACACAAACAGACACTTGTAGAAAAACACATCCAAACAGTGAAATCTTTGCAAAATTAAACACTGAGGGTAAAGAAGTATATCTTATAAGATGTTAAGTTCATTTGTTAGGTTTATATTATGGGAAAGTAGAAAAATGAAAAAAATCCGAAAACAGCCTTATCTCAGCTGTATGCGCACACAAACAGACACCAATAGAAAAACACATCCAAACAGTGAAATCAATGCAAAATCAAACAGTGAGTGTACAGAACTAAATCTTTTAAGATGTTAACTTCATTTGTGAGGTTTATGTTATGGGACAGCAGAAAAATTAAAAAAATCCGTAAACAGCCTTATCTCAGCTGAATGCGCACACAAACAGACACTTGTAGAAAAAAACATCCCAACAGTGAAACCATTGCAAAATCAAACACTGAGGGTACAGAACTAAATCTTTTAAGATGTTAACTTCATTTGTGAGGTTTATGTTATGGGACAGCAGAAAAATTAAAAAAATCCGGAAACAGCCTTATCTCAGCTGAATGCGCACACAAACAGACACTTGTAGAAAAACACATCCAAACAGTGAAATCTTTGCAAAATTAAACACTGAGGGTAAAGAAGTATATCTTATAAGATGTTAAGTTCATTTGTTAGGTTTATATTATGGGAAAGTAGAAAAATGAAAAAAATCCGAAAACAGCCTTATCTCAGCTGTATGCGCACACAAACAGACACCAATAGAAAAACACATCCAAACAGTGAAATCAATGCAAAATCAAACAGTGAGTGTACAGAACTAAATCTTTTAAGATGTTAACTTCATTTGTGAGGTTTATGTTATGGGACAGCAGAAAAATTAAAAAAATCCGTAAACAGCCTTATCTCAGCTGAATGCGCACACAAACAGACACTTGTAGAAAAACACATCCCAACAGTGAAACCATTGCAAAATCAAACACTGAGGGTACAGAACTAAATATTTTAAGATGTTAACTTCATTTGTGAGGTTTATGTTATGGGACAGCAGAAAAATGAAAAAAATCCGTAAACAGCCTTATCTCAGCTGAATGCGCACACAAACAGACACCAATAGAAAAACACATCCCAACAGTGAAATCTTTGCAAAATCAAACACTGAGGGTACAGAACTAAATATTTTAAGTTCTTAACTTCATTTGTGAGGTTTATGTTATGGGACAGCAGAAAAATTAAAAAAATCCGGAAGAGCCTTATCTCAGCTGAATGCGCACACAAACAGACACCAATAGAAAAACACATCCCAACAGTTAAATCTTTGCAAAATCAAACAGTGAGTGTACAGAACTAAATCTTTTAAGATGTGAACTTCATTTGTGAGGTTAATATTATGGGACAGCAGAAAAATTTAAAAAAATCCGGAAACAGCCATATCTCAGCAGAATGCGCTTACAAACAGACACCAATAGAAAAACACATCCGTGAAATCATTGCAAAATCAAACACTGAGAGTACAGAAGTATATCTTATAAGATGTACATTTCATTTGTTCAGTTAACTGTATGGTTATTTGTCATAATCAAACTTCAAAAAAATATTTCTACAATGTTTTTTTCAACAAATGTTGATTTCACAGCACACATTATTGTTGTAATCATATCATTATTATTAATATTATTATTATTATCGCTGTTAATATTATTATTGTTATCATCACCATCATTATATTTATATCATTAATACATTGACATTATATTAACATAAAAAAACAAAAACTCGCGCACTCATTCTATTGGGAACAATGACATGATGATGCTGTAGGGCCACCTTCAGCATTCGCTTCCGATTTTCATTAAGTTTCGATTCCACCTTAAAAAAAATGCACGTTTCGGCCAGTAGGGAGAAGTGCAAATTCAGGAACGGTTGCAATAGAATTCAGTCAGCATTCATATTTGAGATGGACTTTCTCCTATAGTCCAAAGTAGATATGGACATATAGGGGATCACTGGAAAAATAAGGAGCTGTAGCATGCAAAGCAGGTGACATATTTCATGTGAAATCATATTAGGCCACTAGAGGGCAGTGCAAAGTCACAAATTGTTGCAAAATAATTGTCAAAATCTTGACTTTTGAGCTTGATTTTCTCCAAAATTCTCAAACCAGGAAAATTCATCACAAATACCCGATCACGATATGACAATATCAAAATTCTAAGATCATATCTTGTCTCATGTCATGATATAGCTATAATATTGTCATGCCTTCCTCATCATAGTTCACATTCCATTTGTCAGAGATAAAATATGAATCCATAACCCATTTTGAGAGGCAGGTTCTCATAAGGTTGGGATGTGTCAACTATTTGGGTTGCCACTAGACTCCCCTGTTTAAATGTAGGAGTTTAGTATTTTGGGCAACACCATGTTACTTTTTGAAACCAGAAACAACCATAGTTATAAGAGAAGGGTTGGATACTGATAGCTTGTCCACTACAAATCCACCTATAACTGCAACTTTGCAAACATGAAATGCAGAGCTGTCAATCACACACTGACAGCTCTGCATTTAAATGTAAAATTAAATTTACATTGTGGACATGCAGCTCTACTGAAGAGGAACTAAGACCATAAACCCTTTAGAACAATGTATGCAGGGCACCAGACTAACTTTTTACTAGGAGCACAGTAGCCCCCCCTATAACTGAATGTTTTAGGAGAGCAAGCAGAACATTTAGGGCGCACACCTTAAACATTTCCTCTCATTTTCACTGTATTACTGATCAATACTCCGATAATAATTGAATAAATTGCAATGTGCTGTTTAGAATTCCCAGTGAATTTTTATTGTGCACTTGTTTGTTAAAGAATAACATCACATAAGAGACATTAAGTGTACATAAAATACCATCACTGTCACTACAGTACAATTATTAACTAGAAGTGGCCCGGTACTGTCCAGTACACAGAAACGCCACTTTTATTTGTGTACTGGCACATTTCACAAGATGCCGGTAATCTCTTATCAGTCCACTTGATTATGGTCCAGAGCAATAATGTCTCAGGGTACACTATGTGACGTTCACCTGTTCTCGCAAAAGTCAAGTGTTTATTCCTTGAGTTTGGAGTTTTTATTTTCTATCTAATCTCTATCTGGAAGACGACCGCTGTGGCGACCATCATCATACTTCAAAAGCATGAGTTAGCTCATCCACACACTCATACTTTCTGATATAATAAAAATAAACATGGAGCTGGCAAGTTGAGGCTTGAAAATATCAGAGGAAGATGCACAGAAGGGATTAAGCTGGGCAATAGCCCGGTATCCTGGACTCTTGCTCAAAAATTAATAAATTGATAAGTTGAACCTGAATTTTCCTTAACACTAAAACAAGGCCAGACCAAAAGTTTCACTCCCAGGGCTGGAGTATGCCAGGTGTAATATTATTAGATATTAATGTAGATGTGATGCAATAATTTGATGCACAAGCCTGTTTTCTTTGTGTATTACCTTAATGACTCTGTCCTGGCAGTGCTGGATGATCTTACACAGCTCCTCTGTACCCTGAGACTCGAGACTCTGATGAAGGATCTGCTCAAACATCGAGTAAAACACAATTTGTAGTTTTGTACCTAACTTTGTGACATACATGCATGTAACACCAGACAAACTGACTCATATAGGAATATCCCATGAAATAATGTGATAATGTTATTTATCACATGTGGACCCAGGTCCACAGTCTGTATTGTGGCATGTTTAACTGTTTAACTGTCCACTGAGTTATCAAACCGCCAAAAGATGTTCGCCTTTAGTTCTACTGTGTCCTTGATCAATGCCACAGTCAGAACCTCATCATTCAACTATTTGACAAACTCTAGTCAAACAGGAGCTACAGTGTAGGAAAATGATCAAGCAATATAATGAGTGTCAATAAAATGATTAGCTCTCATAGAAACTTCCCATTGTGTTAACCAGTTAACCAATAACCTATATCAGACTGGTTAGTCAGTAGTTGAGGTTTCACCTCTCTCATGGGGATCTGGGCCCTTTGGACAAACACTGACGGGCTGCTCACGTCAAACTGTTGCTGCAGACCCTCAAGGCTCAGGTTCACCACCTTCTCATAGCAGCTGTGCATCTTAACTGGATGGAAAGCCAGCATGGAGATCTTCTCCATGTGCTGAGGAGGAAGACAAGAAGGGAGAGGAAGAGATGGATGAGGCATGGACAGATTTGGGAAAAATGTATAATTGTGTCTCACAATAAATATACTACTGCAAAAGTATCACTAATGTTACACTAGACAAATGCTGTTTAAATCACAAACATATTTGGAATAGGAGTATAGGAATTGCGGATAGATAACATTTGTTTTGTAAAGATCCAGATTCTTGTGCTTCAACTGCGAAAATCAGAGTGCATTTTCTATACATAATCATTATATATTGTGCTTCAATTTAAGCACATTCTCATGTTATGGGTTTTATTTAAAGCAACACAATTTTCAACCTTCACGTAATGTCTCTAAGCAGGGATGGGAAGTATTTCTGATACATGTATTAGAAAAAATACATATTTAAAATACGAAATATGCTCTTTTCTGGAGATGATGAAAAATTCCTTCAGATTTTGTACCAATATATTTCCATTATGTGTATTTTATTTAAAATACTGTAACATACATCCTTTGAAAAAAAGTGATGACATAAGAAGACAAATTGCAGGATGCTGCTTCAGATTGGACGTCATGGTGCTTGTGCCTACTTTAATTTGCCAGGACTTGTTAAGATCACAATTAGTCTACATAAGAATTGAATTGAGTCAAGCGATTACCATCAGAGCTGAGTTTCGAGACTTTAGAGCTCACTCTGTCGTTTACATCGATGACAGTGTTAAAGTCGCCACATAAAATAATTTTGTATCCGACCAATAGGGGTTCTTTAAGTCTTTTAAAAAGTTGAAAAATGTTTGTTCTCTCATGAGAGGTGTACACGTGTATCGTTCGTATTTTTTCTCCTCGGTAAAAACAATCCAACATGAGCAATCTACAAGGAATTAAATTAGGAAATCATTCGTTTTACGAATAATAGTGACATCACCAGTTTTAGAAAAAAGATCCCACCATCAGCTTTACTTTCGCCAATAGAAATTACACTTAGACCTTTGTTCCACATGCTGGATACCGTTACTCTTTACTTGTGTTCAGTCTCAGTTCTTGACAACATAATATGTCAAAGTCAGTTTTCAACAAGAATTTAATTTGTTGGGATCTAAAAGAATTTGATTGGATGCCATGGGCATTCCAAGATGAAACTTTGGGGAAGGTCATAAATGTTTGGGGGGTTATGGTGTGGGTTTGTCGTGATTTTATAATATAGATATATATATATATATATTTATATATATTTATTTTAAAATAAGTTGTTGCCAAAGTTGTTGCTGTAAGGGGGGCTCCCTGCTACAGCCTGCGGGTAAAGCGGGGTGCTGCCAACTCGCTGACCCTGACCCTTATACCTATTCCAAGCCCTACCAGTAGAGGTCCCCCAAGCCCCAATTTATGAGCTGGAATAAAATGATATCAAAGTTTAGTTGGGGTGGCAAAAGACCCACGATAAGACTGGAAACTCTCCAGCTGCCAAAAGAAGAAGGAGGGATGAGACTTCCAAAATTAAAGGAATACTACCATGCGGCCCAATTGAGATATATTGTAGGTTGGTGCAAACCAGACACAGTGAAATGAAATAGAAAAAGAGTTTGGAGAAAACCCAGTACAGAATATAATTGGGGATAAAGAAACATACAAGAAGATTCAAAACCAAATAGACACAATCACGATGTTCACATACAAAATATGGTTCAGCATAATAAAAAAATATAAGATACAGAAAGACACTAATTTATTGAATATGATAGCAATTTTACACCGACTAGGTACGATATAGGATTTAAACAGTGGACAACCAAGGGAATCACAGCATTTTGGTGAAAGATGGACAGCTTGAGAGTTTCCAAAATATGACAGAAAAAAAGGATTTAGATAATCAATCATGAATTCTGTGGATTCCTGCAACTTAGAGACTACTATATGAAAGAGATCAGGATGGACCCCTCCTGAGAAGTGAATAGTGTGATCCAGATCATCATAATCAACGCATACAAAGAAACCACAATTAGAATTATATTGGGACTATATAAAAAAAATGCTACAAAATACATAAAAAAAAAGATGGGAATCAGGATTTAACAAAAAACTTAGTGATGAAGATTGGCTAAGATTGGTATAATCTGCCAGACATTAGCCTCATGTATGAAACAAAGTGATTTTGAAGCAGAAACATATTTAGGTTACAAGGTCAGAGCTGCAGTGACTTCCTGACAAGTACAAATGAGCATTTCATGGGTTGTACTGGCAACAGATATGACAAATGTTGGGTGGCTGGGAGATTTTTTTTTAATCAGTCTTGAATATGTCAAAGATTACCCACAATATTAACTTTGAAGCATTGTTAGTTTTGTGTAGCATCAGCTAAAACATGTACTCCCTCCCCTCTTAATTTGAAAAGAGGACATTTGTAATATGGAAATGATTGAATATTTGGTGGTTTTGAGGAGGACTGATGCAGGACAAAAGTATTAATCTTTTATGACAACAATTCTTGGGAGTGAACATTCCTGCCATATACTCAAGTGTATGGTGAAAACAATGTTCAGTGTTCTATTGATCTATTAATAAAATGTTTTCATTTGAATTCCAATTTGCCAAGAGACCTTCTTACAAGAAAGTGTGCCATATGCACTAACACAGTGGAAATGAATCATAATGAAGCCTGAGGGTTAAGGAAACAGTTTGTCATCAACTAAATACTGTAGGTGTCCAAAGCCTGAGGGTCAGCCTCTTTCCCCGGATGAAGCAGAATCCAGTCACGTTAACTGTGCGTTGTAAGAACCGAAAAGACTGTCATAAAAAAAAAAAAATAATTACAACACCCACACTGTATCAACATTCAGAGTGGACCTAATTTTTAAGAATAGAGGGATAGATTTAGTGTATAGCCTACTTGTTAAATAGACAGGACAGTGCAGCAGCAGCACCAGCGAAGCTCTCTGAACAGATCAGCAATGTGACCCACAGTCCTCACAACCGAAGACGCAGCCGAAACACAGCAAGCGGTTCCGCGAAAACGGGAGCTTTGCAGCTGCGGGTCCGGGTGAGAGGACATCGGTTCTCACAGTGGAACTGTTCAGACAGCAAGTCTGGCTCCCGTGTAACGTCGCAGACAACACCATCTCAGAGATAGGATACTGACTGCATTTAAACACTAAACTTTCGAAAAAAAACAGCAAAGCGAAAAAGAAAAAAAAGAGCATGGAACATTTACATGTGCATATATTAGTATTAACTATATTTCGATTAATGCGTGTGTGTTTAAATGCATGTGTATGTATGTAGTGAAAAGACGTAGTTACTGTAATTAACGAACACATTTTAGCAATGGCCTGCTGTTTAGCTCATTATAATAATGTAAAATTTCACTTACCTCTACATTTTTGAGCATCTTCCTGTGACATGTCAATAGCCTCCCTCTACCACCAACTTCCCCAGTAATTCCTTGGTCAGCGACTGATGCTGCAACTCCATTACATGTTCATCCACCTGCTGAGCAGACACTAACCTGTTCACGTTTTGGATATTAATCCGCTGCTGCTGTGGTGGGGAACTACGTTGCGTTGGAGTGTGACGATGGTCGATAATTATCTTAAAGCTACAGTAGTAGTTGAAATAAACTGCCCCTTTGTTTCACCACACATGCATGGCAGAAATGTTCGCTTCCAAGATTTTTTGTAATAAAAACATAACAGATTAATCCTCTGCATTCTTTGTGCGTTTGGATTTTTTTTTGAGGATATCTTACACCAAATTGCTTCAAATTTGGTGTAGGTGAAGTTATTTTCCACTGTCAGGGAATATCAACATTTTTCATTATCATATAACACACTATTCAATCAATATCTGAAGCTAAAATGATGTGGGTGTATTTTAGGGATATCATAGTATGGTGTGAATGTGGGTTTAGGAATAAATGTGTGTGTGTGTGTCTGTGTCTGTGTGTCTGTGTGTATGTGCAACTCCAGGCACTTCTTGTTCTCACATCAAGTTCAAATCGACATGATACACAGGCACCTACACCTACAAAGAGGCTCATACACACATTCACTCCTTTGAGTAAAAAAAAGAAACAGGCATCTTGAGGGACTTCAAAGACTTGCCCTCTACGTGAACCCAAACAAAAGTCTGGTTTTGTTTACACAGGTGCAATTACAGGTAAACACAATGTTTCACTTTGTTTGGGGCTCAATTCATCCTGACTGTCAAAGACACAGCCTCAGACGCTGAAGACCTCGACCTCATCAACATCAGTCACAATGTACTGAAAAAGAAAAAGGTTAAATAATTTATCAAAACTAACCCTAACCCTATCATATTATAGTGATTACATGTAAAATAATTACATCAAATCAAACATAAGCTAGATGTTTTGTATGACCTGTGTGATCATCCGTTTTTGATGAAGTTTAAAATCCATAATTTGTATTAGTAGTGTATGATTTCACTTTCACTGAACTCAGTACCACTTATACTTCATATACTAGTAGTATGGAGTACTTTTACTGTATACGTTTTGGAGGAATATAGGGTCAAAGTTCACTTTTTGCAACAAACAATAGGGTAACATTTTTTGATGAAGTATAAAATCCTTATTTTTTATCAGTAGTTTATGATTTTACTTTCACTGGACGTATTCAGCTGAGGTTAGGCTGTTTTCGGATTTTTTTCTTTTTTCTACTGTCCCATAATATAAACCTCACTAATGAAGTTAACATCATATAAGATATACTTCTGTACCCTCAGTGTTTGATTTTGCAATGATTTCACTGTTGGGATGTGTTTTTCTATTGGTGTCTGTTTGTGTGCGCATCCAGCCGAGATAAGGCTGTTTTCGGATTTTTTTCTACTGTCCACAGTACTGTGCAAAGGTTTTAGGCAGTTGTGAAAAAAATGAATCAATCATCAATCAACAAAATGCAGTGAATAAACAAAAGAGAAATCTAAATCACCCTTTGTGAGGTTTATGTTATGGGACAGTAGAAAAATGAAAAAAATCCGAAAACAGCCGTATCCCTGCTGAATGCGCACAAAAACAGAGACAAATAGAAAAACACATCCAAACAGTGAAATCATTGCAAAATCAAACACTGAAGGTATATAACTATATCTTATGAGATGTTAACTTTATTTGTGAGGTTTATGTTATGGGACAGTAGAAAAATGAAAAAAATTGCGAAAACAGCCGTATCCATGCTGAATGGGCACAAAAACAGAGACAAATAGAAAAACACATCCAAACAGTGAAATCATTGCAAAATCAAACACTGAGGGTACATCAATATACCTTATAAGATGTTAACTTCATATTATAGGACGGTAGAAAAAAGATTAAAATACCCTCGATCAGCCTTAGTCCCTGATACACATACGGAAAAATCAGACTCCTGGCTTAATGCCTTTAGGAATTATTACAAAAAACACACCCGAACGGCTGACCAATGACCTTTTCCGAACGTTGCACAGGTCTGAAACTCGGCAACCGGGATAAGCTTTAGTCCCTGATACACATACGGAAAAATCAGACTCCTGACTCAATGTCTTTAGGAATTATTACAAAAAACACACCACAGCGGCTGACCTTTGACCTTTCCAAAGGTTGCACGGGTCTGAAACTCGGCACCCTGGATCAGCCAGGAGTCCCTGATACACATACGGAGAAATCAGCATCCGGGCTCATTGCCTTTAGGAATTACTGAAGAAAAGACAGTTTCCCACCTTTCTTACTTTTGAATTTTACAGACTGTGTTTTGGCAGTTTTTTTTGGCCAGGGGGAAAAAAGCCCAAAGTCCTGTGTCCAAAAACTGAAAATCAGGTCATGTCAGACTCTATACAGTCTTAGACTCTTTGGCCAGAGTGGAAGTTTTGGAGGAACTACATTTCTACAGGTCGCAAGAGTGTGAATATTTCATATGTCGTTTGGGGTCCCAAGACGAGCGGAACGACGAGGGTACATTAGTATATCTTATAAGATGTTAACTTTATTTGTGAGGTTTATGTTATGGGACAGTAGAAAATGAAAAAAAATCAGAAAACAGTCGTATTCCAGCTGAATGCGCACAAAAACAGACACAAATAGAAAAACACATCCAAACAGTGAAATCATTGCAAAATCAAACACTGAAGGTATATAACTATATCTTATAAGATTTTAACTTTATTTGTGAGGTTTATGTTATGGGACAGTAGAAAAATGAAAAAAATTGCGAAAACAGCCGTATCCCTGCTGAATGCGCACAAAAACAGACACAAATAGAAAAACACATCCAAACAGTGAAATCATTATAAATTTAAACACTGAGGGTACATCAATATACCTTATAAGATGTTAACTTCATATTATAGGACAGTAGAAAAAAGATTAAAATACCCTCGATCAGCCTTAGTCCCTGATACACATACGGAAAAATCAGACTCCTGACTCAATGCCTTTAGGAATTATTACAAAAAACACACCTAAACATCAGCGCAGACATCCCCCCCATTCTCCCCTGCACATCGGAGGAACAGCGGTGGAAGTGGTCTCCAGCTTCAGGTACCTGGGCGTGCATCTCAAGGACGACCTCACCTGGAGCAGCAACACTTCCAGCCTGGTCGGGAAGGCACACCAGCGCCTCTACTTCCTCAGGAGGCTGAGACGCGCTGGACTAGGAAGGTCAGCCCTTATCACCTTCTACAGATGTGTAGTGGAGAGTGTCCTGTGCTCCTGCATCACTGTGTGGCACGGCAGCTGCTCTGCAGCAGAGAAGAAGGCTCTGCAGAGAGTGGTGAAAGCTGCACAGAGAACCGTGGGCAGCAGCCTCCCCACCATCACGGACATCTTCACCTCCAGATGCAGGAAAAGGGCCACCTGCATCATGAGAGATCCCACTCACCCGGCACACACACTGTTCACCCCCCTCCCCTCAGGCAGGAGGCTACGGAGCATCAAGAGCAGAACTACGAGACTGAGGAACAGCTTCTTCCCTGGAGCTGTCAGACTCCTGAACTCTCTGTAGCCCCCATAGCCCTGCTGCCCCCACCCCCCACGTACTGTACTTTGCACATGCCCCCAGTACCGTACACACCCTTGAACCAAATTCTTTTTTGCACAGCACCTTACCTCCAGAGATTTAAAGTTTTGATCTCTTTTAATTTATATTTTGTTAAGTTAAACTGTTGGTTCTTATTTCTTATTTTCTTATTCTTCTTATTGCTGGGCCGACCGGGTTCTGGAGAGACTGATTTTCGTTCTGACCTCATGTCTAATGTGTGTTGGTATGACAATAAAGAAATCTTGAATCTTGAATCTTGAATCTTGAATCTAAACGGCTGACCTTTGACCATTCCAAAGGTTACACAGGTCTGAAACTCGGCACCCTAGATTAGCCTTAGTCCCTGATACACATACGGAAAAATCAGACTCCTGGCTCAATGCCTTTAGGAATTATTACAAAAAACACACCCGAACGGCTGACCATTGACCTTTCCGAAGGTTGCACAGGTCTGAAACTCGGCACACTGGTCAGCCTTAGTCCCTGATACACACACGGAAAAATCAGACTCCTGGCTCAATGCCTATAGGAATTATTACAAAAAACACACCCGAACGGCTGACCTTTGACCTTTCCAAAGGTTGCATGGGTCTGAAACTCGGCACCTTGGATTAGCCTTAGTCCCTGATACACATACGGAAAAATCAGACTCCTAACTCAATGCCTTTAGGAATTATTACAAAAAACACACCACAGCGGCTGACCTTTGACCTTTCCAAAGGTTGCACAGGTCTGAAACTCGGCACCCTAGATTAGCCTTAGTCCCTGATACACATACGGAAAAATCAGACTCCTGGCTCAATGCCTTTAGGAATTATTACAAAAAACACACCCGAACGGCTGACCATTGACCTTTCCGAAGGTTGCACAGGTCTGAAACTCGGCACACTGGTCAGCCTTAGTCCCTGATACACACACGGAAAAATCAGACTCCTGGCTCAATGCCTATAGGAATTATTACAAAAAACACACCCGAACGGCTGACCTTTGACCTTTCCAAAGGTTGCATGGGTCTGAAACTCGGCACCTTGGATTAGCCTTAGTCCCTGATACACATACGGAAAAATCAGACTCCTAACTCAATGCCTTTAGGAATTATTACAAAAAACACACCACAGCGGCTGACCTTTGACCTTTCCAAAGGTTGCACAGGTCTGAAACTCGGCACCCTGGATTAGCCTTAGTCCCTATACACACACGGAAAAATCAGACTCCTGGCTCAATGCCTTTAGGAATTATTACAAAAAACACACCCGAACGGCTAACCATTGACCTTTTTCGAAAGTTGCACAGGTCTGAAACTCGGCAACCGGGATAAGCTTTAGTCCCTGATACACATACGGAAAAATCAGACTCCTGACTCAATGCCTTTAGGAATTATTACAAAAAATACACCACAGTGGCTGACCTTTGACCTTTCCAAAGGTTGCACAGATCTGAAACTCAGCACCCTGGATCAGCCAGGAGTCCCTGATACACATACGGAGAAATCAGCATCCGGGCTTATTGCCTTTAGGAATTATTGAAGAAAAGACAGTTTCCCACCTTTCTTACGTTTGAATTTTACAGACTGTGTTTTTGGCAGTTTTTTTTGGCCAGGGGGAAAAAAGCCCAAAGTCCTGTGTCCAAAAACTGAAAATCAGGTCATGTCAGACTCTATACAGTCTTAGACTCTTTGGCCAGAGTGGAAGTTTTGGAGGAACTACATTTCTACAGGTCGCAGGAGTGTGAATATTTCATATGTCGTTTGGGGTCCCAAGACGAGCGGAACGACGAGGGTACATTAGTATATCTTATAAGATGTTAACTTTATTTGTGAGGTTTATGTTATGGGACAGTAGAAAATGAAAAAAAATCAGAAAACAGTCGTATTCCAGCTGAATGCTCACAAAAACAGACACAAATAGAAAAACACATCCAAACAGTGAAATCATTGCAAAATCAAACACTGAGGGTACTGAAGAATATCTTATAAGATGTTAACTTTATTTGTGAGGTTTATGTTATGGGACAGTAGAAAAATGAAAAAAAATCAGAAAACAGTCGTATTCCAGCTGAATGCGCACAAAAACAGACAAAAATAGAAAAACACAGTCAAACAGCGAAATCATTGCAAAATCAAACACTGAAGGTATATAACAATATCTTATAAGATGTTAACTTTATTTCTGAGGTTTATGTTATGGGACAGTAGAAAAATGAAAAAAAAATCAGAAAACAGTCGTATTCCAGCTGAATGCGCACAAAAACAGACAAAAATAGAAAAACACATTCAAACAGTGAAATCATTGCAAAATCAAACACTGAAGGTATATAACTATATCTTTTAAGATTTTAACTTTATTTGTGAGGTTTATGTTATGGGACAGTAGAAAAATGAAAAAAATTGCGAAAACAGCCGTATCCCTGCTGAATGCGCACAAAAACAGACACAAATAGAAAAACACATCCAAACAGTGAAATCATTATAAATTTAAACACTGAGGGTACATCAATATACCTTATAAGATGTTAACTTCATATTATAGGACAGTAGAAAAAAGATTAAAATACCCTCGATCAGCCTTAGTCCCTGATACACATACGGAAAAATCAGACTCCTGGCTTAATGCCTTTAGGAATTATTACAAAAAACACACCTAAACGGCTGACCTTTGACCTTTCCGAAGGTTACACAGGTCTGAAACTCGGCACCCTAGATTAGCCTTAGTCCCTGATACACATACGGAAAAATCAGACTCCTGGCTCGATGCCTTTATGAATTATTACAAAAAACACAACCGAACGGCTGACCATTGACCTTTCCGAAGGTTGCACAGGTCTGAAACTCGGCACCCTGGATCAGCCTTAGTCCCTATACACACACGGAAAAATCAGACTCCTGGCTCAATGCCTTTAGGAATTATTACAAAAAACACACCACAGCGGCTGACCTTTGACCTTTCCAAAGGTTGCACAGGTCTGAAACTCGGCACCCTAGATCAGCCTTAGTCCCTGATACACACACGGAAAAATCAGACTCCTGGCTCAATGCCTTTAGGAATTATTACAAAAAACACACCCGAACGGCTGACCTTTGACCTTTCCAAAGGTTGCACGGGTCTGAAACTCGACACCCTGGATTAGCCTTAGTCCCTGATACACATACGGAAAAATCAGACTCCTGGCTTAATGCCTTTAGGAATTATTACAAAAAACACACCCGAACGGCTGACCTTTGATCTTTCCAAAGGTTGCACGTGTCTGAAACTCGGCACCCTGGATTAGCCTTAGTCCCTGATACACATACAGAAAAATCAGACTTCTGGCTTAATGCCTTTAGGAATTATTACAAAAAACACACCCGAACGGCTAACCATTGACCTTTTCCGAAAGTTGCACAGGTCTGAAACTCGGCAACCGGGATAAGCTTTAGTCCCTGATACACATACGGAAAAATCAGACTCCTGACTCAATGCCTTTAGGAATTATTACAAAAAACACACCACAGCGGCTGACCTTTGACCTTTCCAAAGGTTGCACAGGTCTGAAACTCGGCCCCCTGGATCAGCCAGGAGTCCCTGATACACATACGGAGAAATCAGCATCCGGGCTCATTGCCTTTAGGAATTATTGAAGAAAAGACAGTTTCCCACCTTTCTTACGTTTGAATTTTACAGACTGTGTTTTGGCAGTTTTTTTTGGCCAGGGGGAAAAAAGCCCAAAGTCCTGTGTCCAAAAACTGAAAATCAGGTCATGTCAGACTCTATACAGTCTTAGACTCTTTGGCCAGAGTGGAAGTTTTGGAGGAACTACATTTCTACAGGTCGCAGGAGTGTGAATATTTCATATGTCGTTTGGGGTCCCAAGACGAGCGGAACGACGAGGGTACATTAGTATATCTTATAAGATGTTAACTTTATTTGTGAGGTTTATGTTATGGGACAGTAGAAAATGAAAAAAAATCAGAAAACAGTCGTATTCCAGCTGAATGCGCACAAAAACAGACACAAAAAGAAAAACACATCCAAACAGTGAAACTATTGCAAAATCAAACACTGAGGGTACCGAAGAATATCTTATAAGATGTTAACTTTATTTGTGAGGTTTATGTTATGGGACAGTAGAAAAATGAAAAAAATTGCGAAAACAGCCGTATCCCTGCTGAATGCGCACAAAAACAGACACAAATAGAAAAACACATCCAAACAGTAAAATCATTATAAATTCAAACACTGAGGGTACATCAATATACCTTATAAGATGTTAACTTCATATTATAGGACAGTAGAAAAAAGATTAAAATACCCTCGATCAGCCTTAGTCCCTGATACACATACGGAAAAATCAGACTCCTGGCTTAATGCCTTTAGGAATTATTACAAAAAACACACCTCAACGGCTGACCTTTGACCTTTCCGAAGGTTACACAGGTCTGAAACTCGGCACCCTAGATTAGCCTTAGTCCCTGATACACATACGGAAAAATCAGACTCCTGGCTCAATGCCTTTAGGAATTATTACAAAAAACACACCCGAACGGCTGACCTTTGACCTTTCCAAAGCTTGCACGGGTCTGAAACTCGGCACCCTGGATTAGCCTTAGTCCCTGATACACATACGGAAAAATCAGACTCCTGGCTTAATGCCTTTAGGAATTATTACAAAAAACACACCACAGCGGCTGACCTTTGACCTTTCCAAAGGTTGCACGGGTCTGAAACTCGGCACCCTGGATCAGCCAGGAGTCCCTGATACACATACGGAGAAATCAGCATCCGGGCTCATTGCCTTTAGGAATTATTGAAGAAAAGACAGTTTCCCACCTTTCTTACATTTGAATTTTACAGACTGTGTTTTTGGCAGTTTTTTTTGGCCAGGGGGAAAAAAGCCCACAGTCCTGTGTCCAAAAACTGAAGACTCTATACAGTCTTAGACTCTTTGGCCAGAGTGGAAGTTTTGGAGGAACTACATTTCTACAGGTCGCAGGAGTGTGAATATTTCATATGTCGTTTGGGGTCCCAAGACGAGCGGAACGACGAAGGTACATTAGTATATCTTATAAGATGTTAACTTTATTTGTGAGGTTTATGTTATGGGACAGTAGAAAAATGAAAAAAAATCAGAAAACAGTTGTATTCCAGCTGAATGCGCACAAAAACAGACAAAAATAGAAAAACACATTCAAACAGTGAAATCATTGCAAAATCAAACACTGAAGGTATATAACTATATCTTATGAGATGTTAACTTTATTTGTGAGGTTTATGTTATGGGACAATAAAAAAATGAATAAAATCAGAAAACAGCCGTATCCCTGCTGAATGCACACAAAAACAGAGACAAATAGAAAAACACATCCAAACAGTGAAATCATTGCAAAATCAAACACTGAAGGTATATAACTATATCTTATAAGATTTTAACTTTATTTGTGAGGTTTATGTTATGGGAGAGTAGAAAAATGAAAAAAATTGCGAAAACAGCCGTATCCCTGCTGAATGCGCACAAAAACAGACACAAATAGAAAAACACATCCAAACAGTGAAATCAATATAAATTTAAACACTGAGGGTACATCAATATACCTAATAAGATGTTAACTTCATATTATAGGACAGTAGAAAAAAGATTAAAATACCCTCGATCAGCCTTAGTCCCTGATACACATACGGAAAAATCAGACTCCTGGCTTAATGCCTTTAGGAATTATTACAAAAAACACACCTAAACGGCTGACCTTTGACCTTTCCAAGGTTACACAGGTCTGAAACTCGGCACCCTAGATTAGCCTTAGTCCCTGATACACATACGTAAAAATCAGACTCCTGGCTCAATGCCTTTAGGAATTATTACAAAAAACACACCACAGCGGCTGACCTTTGACCTTTCCAAAGGTTGCACGGGTCTGAAACTCGGCACCCTGGATCAGCCAGGAGTCCCTGATACACATACGGAGAAATCAGCATCCGGGCTCATTGCCTTAAGGAATTATTGAAGATAAGACAGTTTCCCACCTTTCTTACGTTTGAATTTTACAGACTGTGTTTTTGGCAGTATTTGGCCCGGGGGAAAAAAGCCCAAAGTCCTGTGTCCAAAAACTGAAAATCAGGTCATGTCAGACTCTATACAGTCTTAGACTCTTTGGCCAGAGTGGAAGTTTTGGAGGGACTACATTTCTACAGGTCGCAGGAGTGTGAATATTTCATATGTCGTTTGGGGTCCCAAGACGAGCGGAACGACGAGGGTACATTAGTATATCTTATAAGATGTTAACTTTATTTGTGAGGTTTATGTTATGGGACAGTAGAAAAATGAAAAAAAAATCAGAAAACAGTCGTATTCCAGCTGAATGCGCACAAAAACAGACAAAAATAGAAAAACACATTCAAACAGTGAAATCATTGCAAAATCAAACACTGAAGGTATATAACTATATCTTATAAGATGTTAACTTTATTTGTGAGGTTTATGTTATGGGACAGTAGAAAATGAAAAAAAATCAGAAAACAGTCGTATTCCAGCTGAATCCGCACAAAAACAGACAAAAATAGAAAAACACATTCAAACAGTGAAATCATTGCAAAATCAAACACTGAAGGTATATAACAATATCTTATAAGATGTTAACTTTATTTCTGAGGTTTATGTTATGGGACAGTAGAAAAATGAAAAAAAATCAGAAAACAGTCGTATTCCAGCTGAATGCGCACAAAAACAGACAAAAATAGAAAAACACATTCAAACAGTGAAATCATTGCAAAATCAAACACTGAAGGTATATAACTATATCTTATAAGATTTTAACTTTATTTGTGAGGTTTATGTTATGGGACAGTAGAAAAATTAAAAAAATTGTGAAAACAGCCGTATTCCTTCTGAATGCGCACAAAAACAGACACAAATAGAAAAACACATCCAAACAGTGAAATCATTATAAATTTAAACACTGAGGGTACATCAATATACCTTATAAGATGTTAACTTCATATTATAGGACAGTAGAAAAAAGATTAAAATACCCTCGATCAGCCTTAGTCCCTGATACACATACGGAAAAATCAGACTCCTGGCTTAATGCCTTTAGGAATTATTACAAAAAACACACCCAAATGGCTGACCTTTGACCTTTCCAAAGGTTGCACGGGTCTTAAACTCGGCACCCTAGATACACATACGGAAAAATCAGACTTCTGGCTTAATGCCTTTAGGAATTATTACAAAAAACACATCCGAACGGCTGACCTTTGACCTTTCCAAAGGTTGCACGGGTCTGAAACTCGACACCCTGGATCAGCCTTAGTCCCTGATACACATACGGAAAAATCAGACTCCTGGCTTAATGCCTTTAGGGATTATTACAAAAAACACACCTAAACGGCTGACCTTTGACCTTTCCAAGGTTACACAGGTCTGAAACTCGGCACCCTAGATTAGCCTTAGTCCCTGATACACATACGGAAAAATCAGACTACTGGCTCAATGCCTTTAGGAATTATTACAAAAAACACACCCGAACGGCTAACCATTGACCTTTTCCGAAAGTTGCACAGGTCTGAAACTCGGCAACCGGGATAAGCTTTAGTCCCTGATACACATATGGAAAAATCAGACTCCTGACTCAATGCCTTTAGGAATTATTACAAAAAATACACCACAGTGGCTGACCTTTGACCTTTCCAAATGTTGCACAGATCTGAAACTCAGCACCCTGGATCAGCCAGGAGTCCCTGATACACATACGGAGAAATCAGCATCCGGGCTCATTGCCTTTAGGAATTATTGAAGAAAAGACAGTTTCCCACCTTTCTTACGTTTGAATTTTACAGACTGTGTTTTTGGCAGTATTTGGCCCGGGGGAAAAAAGCCCAAAGTCCTGTGTCCAAAAACTGAAAATCAGGTCATGTCAGACTCTATACAGTCTTAGACTCTTTGGCCAGAGTGGAAGTTTTGGAGGGACTACATTTCTACAGGTCGCAGGAGTGTGAATATTTGATATGTCGTTTGGGGTCCCAAGACGAGCGGAACGACGAGGGTACATTAGTATATCTTATAAGATGTTAACTTTATTTGTGAGGTTTATGTTATGGGACAGTAGAAAAATGAAAAAAAATCAGAAAACAGTCGTATTCCAGCTGAATGCGCACAAAAACAGACAAAAATAGAAAAACACATTCAAACAGTGAAATCATTGCAAAATCAAACACTGAAGGTACATAACTATATCTTATGAGATGTTAACTTTATTTGTGAGGTTTATGTTATGGGACAATAAAAAAATGAATAAAATCAGAAAACAGCCGTATCCCTGCTGAATGCACACAAAAACAGAGACAAATAGAAAAACACATCCAAACAGTGAAATCATTGCAAAATCAAACACTGAAGGTATATAACTATATCTTATAAGATTTTAACTTTATTTGTGAGGTTTATGTTATGGGAGAGTAGAAAAATGAAAAAAATTGCGAAAACAGCCGTATCCCTGCTGAATGCGCACAAAAACAGACACAAATAGAAAAACACATCCAAACAGTGAAATCAATATCAATTTAAACACTGAGGGTACATCAATATACCTTATAAGATGTTAACTTCATATTATAGGACAGTAGAAAAAAGATTAAAATACCCTCGATCAGCCTTAGTCCCTGATACACACACGGAAAAATCAGACTCCTGGCTCAATGCCTTTAGGAATTATTACAAAAAACACACCCGAACGGCTGACCTTTGACCTTTCCAAAGGTTGCACGGGTCTGAAACTCGACACCCTGGATTAGCCTTAGTCCCTGATACACACACGGAAAAATCAGACTCCTGGCTCAATGCCTTTAGGAATTATTACAAAAAACACACCACAGCGGCTGACCTTTGACCTTTCCAAAGGTTGCGCGGGTCTGAAACTCGGCACCCTGGATCAGCCAGGAGTCCCTGATACACATACGGAGAAATCAGCATCCGGGCTCATTGCCTTTAGGAATTATTGAAGAAAAGACAGTATCCCACCTTTCTTACGTTTGAATTTTACAGACTGTGTTTTTGGCAGTTTTTTTTGGCCAGGGGGAAAAAAGCCCAAAGTCCTGTGTCCAAAAACTGAAAATCAGGTCATGTCAGACTCTATACAGTCTTAGACTCTTTGGCCAGAGTGGAAGTTTCGGAGGAACTACATTTCTACAGGTCGCAGGAGTGTGAATATTTCATATGTCGTTTGGGGTCCCAAGACGAGCGGAACGACGAGGGTACATTAGTATATCTTATAAGATGTTAACTTTATTTGTGAGGTTTATGTTATGGGACAGTAGAAAATGAAAAAAGATCAGAAAACAGTCGTATTCCAGCTGAATGCGCACAAAAACAGACACAAATAGAAAAACACATCCAAACAGTGAAATCATTGCAAAATCAAACACTGAGGGTACCGAAGAATATCTTATAAGATGTTAACTTTATTTGTGAGGTTTATGTTATGGGACAATAAAAAAATGAAAAAAATCAGAAAACAGCCGTTTCCCTGCTGAATGCACACAAAAACAGAGACAAATAGAAAAACACATCCAAACAGTGAAATCATTGCAAAATCAAACACTGAAGGTATATAACTATATCTTATAAGATTTTAACTTTATTTGTGAGGTTTATGTTATGGGACAGTAGAAAAATGAAAAAAATTGCGAAAACAGCCGTATCCCTGCTGAATGCGCACAAAAACAGACACAAATAGAAAAACACATCCAAACAGTGAAATCATTATAAATTTAAACACTGAGGGTACATCAATATACCTTATAAGATGTTAACTTCATATTATAGGACAGTAGAAAAAAGATTAAAATACTCTCGATCAGCCTTAGTCCCTGATACACATACGGAAAAATCAGACTCCTGACTCAATGCCTTTAGGAATTATTACAAAAAACACACCTAAACATCAGCGCAGACATCGGAGGAACAGCGGTGGAAGTGGTCTCCAGCTTCAGGTACCTGGGCGTGCATCTCAAGGACGACCTCACCTGGAGCAGCAACACTTCCAGCCTGGTCGGGAAGGCACACCAGCGCCTCTACTTCCTCAGGAGGCTGAGACGCGCTGGACTAGGAAGGTCAGCCCTTATCACCTTCTACAGATGTGTAGTGGAGAGTGTCCTGTGCTCCTGCATCACTGTGTGGCACGGCAGCTGCTCTGCAGCAGAGAAGAAGGCTCTGCAGAGAGTGGTGAAAGCTGCACAGAGAACCGTGGGCAGCAGCCTCCCCACCATCACGGACATCTTCACCTCCAGATGCAGGAAAAGGGCCACCTGCATCATGAGAGATCCCACTCACCCGGCACACACACTGTTCACCCCCCTCCCCTCAGGCAGGAGGCTACGGAGCATCAAGAGCAGAACTACGAGACTGAGGAACAGCTTCTTCCCTGGAGCTGTCAGACTCCTGAACTCTCTGTAGCCCCCATAGCCCTGCTGCCCCCACCCCCCACGTACTGTACTTTGCACATGCCCCCAGAACCGTACACACCCTTGAACCAAATTCTTTTTTGCACAGCACCTTACCTCCAGAGATTTAAAGTTTTGATCTCTTTTAATTTATATTTTGTTAAGTTAAACTGTTGGTTCTTATTTCTTATTTTCTTATTCTTCTTATTGCTGGGCCGACCGGGTTCTGGAGAGACTGATTTTCGTTCTGACCTCATGTCTAATGTGTGTTGGTATGACCATAAAGAAATCTTGAATCTTGAATCTTGAATCTAAACGGCTGACCTTTGACCATTCCAAAGGTTACACAGGTCTGAAACTCGGCACCCTAGATTAGCCTTAGTCCCTGATACACATACGGAAAAATCAGACTCCTGGCTCAATGCCTTTAGGAATTATTACAAAAAACACACCCGAACGGCTGACCATTGACCTTTCCGAAGGTTGCACGGGTCTGAAACTCGGCACCCTGGATTAGCCTTAGTCCCTGATACACATACGGAAAAATCAGACTCCTGACTCAATGCCTTTAGGAATTATTACAAAAAATACACCACAGTGGCTGACCTTTGACCTTTCCAAAGGTTGCACAGATCTGAAACTCAGCACCCTGGATCAGCCAGGAGTCCCTGATACACATACGGAGAAATCAGCATCTGGGCTCATTGCCTTTAGGAATTATTGAAGAAAAGACAGTTTCCCACCTTTCTTACGTTTGAATTTTACAGACTGTGTTTTTGGCAGTTTTTTTTGGCCAGGGGGAAAAAAGCCCAAAGTCCTGTGTCCAAAAACTGAAAATCAGGTCATGTCAGACTCTATACAGTCTTAGACTCTTTGGCCAGAGTGGAAGTTTTGGAGGAACTACATTTCTACAGGTCGCAGGAGTGTGAATATTTCATATGTCGTTTGGGGTCCCAAGACGAGCGGAACGACGAGGGTACATTAGTATATCTTATAAGATGTTAACTTTATTTGTGAGGTTTATGTTATGGGACAGTAGAAAATGAAAAAAGATCAGAAAACAGTCGTATTCCAGCTGAATGCGCACACAAACAGACAGAAATAGAAAAACACATCCAAACAGTGAAATCATTGCAAAATCAAACACTGAGGGTACCGAAGAATATCTTATAAGATGTTAACTTTATTTGTGAGGTTTATGTTATGGGACAATAAAAAAATGAAAAAAATCAGAAAACAGCCGTATCCCTGCTGAATGCACACAAAAACAGAGACAAATAGAAAAACACATCCAAACAGTGAAATCATTGCAAAATCAAACACTGAAGGTATATAACTATATCTTATAAGATTTTAACTTTATTTGTGAGGTTTATGTTATGGGACAGTAGAAAAATGAAAAAAATTGCGAAAACAGCCGTATCCCTGCTGAATGCGCACAAAAACAGACACAAATAGAAAAACACATCCAAACAGTGAAATCATTATAAATTTAAACACTGAGGGTACATCAATATACCTTATAAGATGTTAACTTCATATTATAGGACAGTAGAAAAAAGATTAAAATACCCTCGATCAGCCTTAGTCCCTGATACACATACGGAAAAATCAGACTCCTGACTTAATGCCTTTAGGAATTATTACAAAAAACACACCTAAACATCAGCGCAGACATCGGAGGAACAGCGGTGGAAGTGGTCTCCAGCTTCAGGTACCTGGGCGTGCATCTCAAGGACGACCTCACCTGGAGCAGCAACACTTCCAGCCTGGTCGGGAAGGCACACCAGCGCCTCTACTTCCTCAGGAGGCTGAGACGCGCTGGACTAGGAAGGTCAGCCCTTATCACCTTCTACAGATGTGTAGTGGAGAGTGTCCTGTGCTCCTGCATCACTGTGTGGCACGGCAGCTGCTCTGCAGCAGAGAAGAAGGCTCTGCAGAGAGTGGTGAAAGCTGCACAGAGAACCGTGGGCAGCAGCCTCCCCACCATCACGGACATCTTCACCTCCAGATGCAGGAAAAGGGCCACCTGCATCATGAGAGATCCCACTCACCCGGCACACACACTGTTCACCCCCCTCCCCTCAGGCAGGAGGCTACGGAGCATCAAGAGCAGAACTACGAGACTGAGGAACAGCTTCTTCCCTGGAGCTGTCAGACTCCTGAACTCTCTGTAGCCCCCATAGCCCTGCTGCCCCCACCCCCCACGTACTGTACTTTGCACATGCCCCCAGTACCGTACACACCCTTGAACCAAATTCTTTTTTGCACAGCACCTTACCTCCAGAGATTTAAAGTTTTGATCTCTTTTAATTTATATTTTGTTAAGTTAAACTGTTGGTTCTTATTTCTTATTTTCTTATTCTTCTTATTGCTGGGCCGACCGGGTTCTGGAGAGACTGATTTTCGTTCTGACCTCATGTCTAATGTGTGTTGGTATGACCATAAAGAAATCTTGAATCTTGAATCTTGAATCTAAACGGCTGACCTTTGACCATTCCAAAGGTTACACAGGTCTGAAACTCGGCACCCTAGATTAGCCTTAGTCCCTGATACACATACGGAAAAATCAGACTCCTGGCTCAATGCCTTTAGGAATTATTACAAAAAACACACCCGAACGGCTGACCATTGACCTTTCCGAACGTTGCACAGGTCTGAAACTCGGCACCCTGGTCAGCCTTAGTCCCTGATATACACACGGAAAAATCAGACTCCTTGCTCAATGCCTATAGGAATTATTACAAAAAACACACCCGAACGGCTGACCTTTGACCTTTCCAAAGGTTGCACGGGTCTGAAACTCGGCACCCTGGATTAGCCTTAGTCCCTGATACACATACAGAAAAATCAGACTCCTGGCTTAATGCCTTTAGGAATTATTACAAAAAACACACCCGAACGGCTAACCATTGACCTTTTCCGAAAGTTGCACAGGTCTGAAACTCGGCAACCGGGTTAAGCTTTAGTCCCTGATACACATACGGAAAAATCAGACTCCTGACTCAATGCCTTTAGGAATTATTACAAAAAATACACCACAGTGGCTGACCTTTGACCTTTCCAAAGGTTGCACAGATCTGAAACTCAGCACCCTGGATCAGCCAGGAGTCCCTGATACACATACGGAGAAATCAGCATCTGGGCTCATTGCCTTTAGGAATTATTGAAGAAAAGACAGTTTCCCACCTTTCTTACGTTTGAATTTTACAGACTGTGTTTTTGGCAGTTTTTTTTGGCCAGGGGGAAAAAAGCCCAAAGTCCTGTGTCCAAAAACTGAAAATCAGGTCATGTCAGACTCTATACAGTCTTAGACTCTTTGGCCAGAGTGGAAGTTTTGGAGGAACTACATTTCTACAGGTCGCAGGAGTGTGAATATTTCATATGTCGTTTGGGGTCCCAAGACGAGCGGAACGACGAGGGTACATTAGTATATCTTATAAGATGTTAACTTTATTTGTGAGGTTTATGTTATGGGACAGTAGAAAATTAAAAAAAATCAGAAAACAGTCGTATTCCAGCTGAATGCGCACAAAAACAGACACAAATAGAAAGACACATCCAAACAGTGAAATCATTGCAAAATCAAACACTGAGGGTACCGAAGAATATCTTATAAGATGTTAACTTTATTTGTGAGGTTTATGTTATGGGACAGTAGAAAAATGAAAAAAAATCAGAAAACAGTCGTATTCCAGCTTACTGCACACAAAAACAGACAAAAATAGAAAAACACATCCAAACAGTGAAATCATTGCAAAATCAAACACTGAAGGTATATAACTATATCTTATAAGATTTTAACTTTATTTGTGAGGTTTATGTTATGGGACAGTAGAAAAATGAAAAAAATTGCGAAAACAGCCGTATCCCTGCTGAATGCGCACAAAAACAGACACAAATAGAAAAACACATCCAAACAGTAAAATCAATATAAATTCAAACACTGAGGGTACATCAATATACCTTATAAGATGTTAACTTCATATTATAGGACAGTAGAAAAAAGATTAAAATACCCTCGATCAGCCTTAGTCCCTGATACACATACGGAAAAATCAGACTCCTGGCTTAATGCCTTTAGGAATTATTACAAAAAACACACCTAAACGGCTGACCTTTGACCTTTCCGAAGGTTACACAGGTCTGAAACTCGGCACCCTAGATTAGCCTTAGTCCCTGATACACATACGGAAAAATCAGACTCCTGGCTCAATGCCTTTAGGAATTATTACAAAAAACACACCCGAACGGCTGACCATTGACCTTTCCGAAGGTTGCACAGGTCTGAAACTCGGCACCCTGGATCACCCTTAGTCCCTGATACACACACGGAAAAATCAGACTCCTGGCTCAATGCCTTTAGGAATTATTACAAAAAACACACCCGAACGGCTGACCTTTGACCTTTCCAAAGCTTGCACGGGTCTGAAACTCGGCACCCTGGATAAGCCTTAGTCCCTGATACACATACGGAAAAATCAGATTCCTGGCTTAATGCCTTTAGGAATTATTACAAAAAACACACCCGAACGGCTGACCATTGACCTTTTCCGAAAGTTGCACAGGTCTGAAACTCGGCAACCGGGATAAGCTTTAGTCCCTGATACACATACGGAAAAATCAGACTCCTGACTCAATGCCTTTAGGAATTATTACAAAAAACACACCACAGCGGCTGACCTTTGAACTTTCCAAAGGTTGCACGGGTCTGAAACTCGGCACCCTGGATCAGCCAGGAGTCCCTGATACACATACGGAGAAATCAGCATCTGGGCTCATTGCCTTTAGGAATTATTGAAGAAAAGACAGTTTCCCACCTTTCTTACATTTGAATTTTACAGACTGTGTTTTTGGCAGTTTTTTTTGGCCAGGGGGAAAAAAGCCCACAGTCCTGTGTCCAAAAACTGAAGACTGTATACAGTCTTAGACTCTTTGGCCAGAGTGGAAGTTTTGGAGGAACTACATTTCTACAGGTCGCAGGAGTGTGAATATTTCATATGTCGTTTGGGGTCCCAAGACGAGCGGAACGACGAGGGTACATTAGTATATCTTATAAGATGTTAACTTTATTTGTGAGGTTTATGTTATGGGACAGTAGAAAATGAAAAAAAAATCAGAAAACAGTCGTATTCCAGCTGAATGCGCACAAAAACAGACAAAAATAGAAAAACACATTCAAACAGTGAAATCATTGCAAAATCAAACACTGAAGGTATATAACTATATCTTATAAGATTTTAACTTTATTTGTGAGGTTTATGTTATGGGACAGTAGAAAAATGAAAAAAAAAGGGAAAACAGCCGTATCCCTACTGAATGCGCACAAAAACAGACACAAATAGAAAAACACATCCAAACAGTGAAATCATTATAAATTTAAACACTGAGGGTACATCAATATACCTTATAAGATGTTAACTTCATATTATAGGACAGTAGAAAAAAGATTAAAATACCCTCGATCAGCCTTAGTCCCTGATACACATACGGAAAAATCAGACTCCTGGCTTAATGCCTTTAGGAATTATTACAAAAAACACACCCAAATGGCTGACCTTTGACCTTTCCAAAGGTTGCACGGGTCTGAAACTCGGCACCCTGGATTAGCCTTAGTCCCTGATACACATACAGAAAAATCAGACACCTGGCTCAATGCCTTTAGGAATTATTACAAAAAACACACCCGAACGGCTGACCTTTGACCTTTCCAAAGCTTGCACGGGTCTGAAACTTGGCACCCTGGATTAGCCTTAGTCCCTGATACACATACGGAAAAATCAGACTCCTGGCTTAATGCCTTTAGGAATTATTACAAAAAACACACCCGAACGGCTGACCTTTGACCTTTCCAAAGGTTGCACAGGTCTGAAACTCGGCACCCTGGATTAGCCTTAGTCCCTGATACACATACAGAAAAATCAGACTCCTGGCTAAATGCCTTTAGGAATTATTACAAAAAACACACCCGAACGGCTGACCATTGACCTTTCCGAAAGTTGCACAGGTCTGAAACTCGGCAACCGGGATAAGCTTTAGTCCCTGATACACATACGGAAAAATCAGACTCCTGACTCAATGCCTTTAGGAATTATTACAAAAAATACACCACAGTGGCTGACCTTTGACCTTTCCAAAGGTTGCACAGATCTGAAACTCAGCACCCTGGATCAGCCAGGAGTCCCTGATACACATACGGAGAAATCAGCATCCGGGCTCATTGCCTTTAGGAATTATTGAAGAAAAGACAGTTTCCCACCTTTCTTACGTTTGAATTTTACAGACTGTGTTTTTGGCAGTATTTGGCCCGGGGGAAAAAAGCCCAAAGTCCTGTGTCCAAAAACTGAAAATCAGGTCATGTCAGACTCTATACAGTCTTAGACTCTTTGGCCAGAGTGGAAGTTTTGGAGGAACTACATTTCTACAGGTCGCAGGAGTGTGAATATTTCATATGTCGTTTGGGGTCCCAAGACGAGCGGAACGACGAGGGTACATTAGTATATCTTATAAGATGTTAACTTTATTTGTGAGGTTTATGTTATGGGACAGTAGAAAATGAAAAAAAATCAGAAAACAGTCCTATTCCAGCTGAATGCGCACAAAAACAGACACAAAAAGAAAAACACATCCAAACAGTGAAACTATTGCAAAATCAAACACTGAGGGTACCGAAGAATATCTTATAAGATGTTAACTTTATTTGTGAGGTTTATGTTATGGGACAGTAGAAAAAAGATTAAAATACCCTCGATCAGCCTTAGTCCCTGATACACATTCGGAAAAATCAGACTCCTGGCTTAATGCCTTTAGGAATTATTACAAAAAACACACCTAAACATCAGAGCAGACATCCCCCCCATTCTCCCCTGCACATCGGAGGAACAGCGGTGGAAGTGGTCTCCAGCTTCAGGTCCCCACCATCACGGACATCTTCACCTCCAGATGCAGGAAAAGGGCTACCTGCATCATGAGAGATCCCACTCACCCGGCACACACACTGTTCACCCCCCTCCCCTCAGGCAGGAGGCTACGGAGCATCAAGAGCAGCACTACGAGACTGAGGAACAGCTTCTTCCCTGGAGCTGTCAGACTCCTTAACTCTCTGTAACCCCATAGCCCTGCTGCCCCCACCCCCCACGTACTGTACTTTGCACATGCCCCCAGTACCGTACACACCCTTGCACCAAATTCTTTTTTGCACAGCACCTTACCTCCAGAGGTTTAAAGTTTTGATCTCTTTTAATTTATATTTTGTTAAGTTAAACTGTTGGTTCTTATTTCTTATTTTCTTATTCTTCTTATTGCTGGGCCGACCGGGTTCTGGAGAGACTGATTTTCGTTCTGACCTCATGTCTAATGTGTGTTAGTATGACAATGAAGAAATCTTGAATCTTGAATCTTGAATCTTGAATCTAAACGGCTCACCTTTGACCTTTCCGAAGGTTACACAGGTCTGAAACTCGGCACCCTAGATTAGCCTTAGTCCCTGATACACATACGGAAAAATCAGACTCCTGACTCAATGCCTTTAGGAATTATTACAAAAAACACACCCGAACGGCTGACCATTGACCTTTCCGAAGGTTACACAGGTCTGAAACTCTGCTTCCGGGATAAGCCTAAATCCCTGATATACATACGGAAAAATCAGACTCCTGGCTCAATGCCTTTAGGAATTATTACAAAAAACACACCTGAACGGCTGACCATTGACCTTTCCGAAGGTTGCACAGTTCTGAAACTCTGCACCGGGGATAAGCCTAAATCCCTGATACACATACGGAAAGATCAGACTCCTGACTCAATGCCTTTAGGAATTATTACAAAAAACACACCGGAACGGCTGACCATTGACCTTTCCGAAGGTTGCACAGGCCTGAAACTCTGCACCCGGGATAAGCCTAAATCCCTGATACACAGGTCCCTGACTTCTGTAAATTTGTCAGGGATCAAATCAAACTATTCTGTGAAACAAACTGTCCTTCTTCCCCTAATAGTTTCATACTAATGGATACATTAAAAGCTTATTTAAGAGGACAAATAATCTCATATACAAAAGGACTTAAAAAATCATATGTAGCAGAAGTGGAAAAATTTGAAAAAGAAATTCTTGGGCTGGAAAAAGACTTTCAGCAACATAGGGATAAGAAGATATACAGTTTATTGGTAAAAAGAAAACTCAAGTATAATACACTATGCACTTATAGGGCTGAGAAAGACATTTTGAGAACGAAACAAAGGTACTACGAACTGGGGGAGAAGGCTCATAAAGTCCTATCCTGGCAATTAAAGAAAGAGGAGAGTTCAAAAACAATTAACCAAATTGAAGACGAACATGGCTGTATTACACAGAACCCAAAAGAAATAAATGAAACTTTTAAAAAGTTTTATGTTAATTTATACAAGTCGGAATCACCAGAAGATCTGTCCACAATAGATACATTCTTAAATAATATTGATTTGCCTAAACTGAGTCAAGACGACCAGAGGTATTTAGATTCACCATTTACCTCCAAAGAGATCGAAAACGCTCTAGCAACGCTGCAATCTAATAAATCACCAGGGGAGGATGGGTTTCCCCCCGAATTTTATAAAGAGTTTAAGGATTTGCTTATACCTCTCCTTATGGATGTAATTAATCTAGCATCTAAAACACAAAGCCTCCCTGATTCATTTTCAATGGCTATAATTACAGTGATCCATAAAAAAAACCAAGACCCCTTAAAATGCTCCTCTTTCCGACCAATTTCACTCTTGAATGCGGATTATAAATTGTTTTCTAAAGCTATAGCAAACAGGTTGAGTGAATTCTTACCAAAATTGATAAACCGAGACCAGGTTGGCTTTATCCAGAAGAGATCCTCTGCCAATAACATGTGTAGGTTACTTAACGTTATTCATATGGCAACCTCCAGTACTGAACCTAGTATAGCCGTTACGCTGGACGCGGAAAAGGCCTTTGATAGGCTTGAGTGGCCCTATCTATTCAAGGTTCTATCTAAATTTGGATTTGGCTCCTATTTTATTAATTGGGTCAGAATGCTGTATAAGAATCCACAGGCCAGAATAATTACTAATGGACAAATGTCCACTGTCTTCCCCCTCAGTAGATCGAGCAGACAAGGGTGTCCCTTATCCCCTGGGCTTTTCGTTATAGCTATTGAACCTCTGGCCGAGACAATCAGACACGATTCAGAGATAAAAGGTGTGAAAGTGGACCAGACGATACATAAAATCAATCTGATGGCAGATGATATAATTCTGTATTTAACAAAACCATCTGATTCCCTTGCTAAATTGAAAACCGTTTTGCATGCATTTGGATATGTCTCTGGATATAAGGTAAATTACGATAAATGTGAAATTCTTCCACTTTCAAATTTTGACTACACTGAACATCAGCAAAGAGGTCCATTTAAATGGTCTCCAAGCGGGATACGATACCTTGGAATTATGGTGGATAACAACCTTAAAAATGTGTACAAACTCAACTACTCACCACTAGTTAGTCGAATAATAGAGGATTTACAGAAATGGATGAGCTTACCTATAACTTTGATCGGCCGAATAAATTGCATTAAAATGAATATATTACCAAGGCTGCAGTACCTCTTTCAGTCCTTACCAATCCCAGTGCCATCCAGCTTTTTTAAAAACCTGAATAAACATATTAGACAATTCATATGGAATGGTAAGACTCCAAGGGTTTCAATGGAAAAACTTACATGGGATTATAAACTGGGGGGTCTTCGACTGCCTAACCTTGAAAAGCATTATTTGGCTGCCCAGATGCGACTTGTTTCTTTTTTATTTGAAAGGGAAAATGTCCCACCTTGGGTTTCAATTGGAATGTATGCTGTTAAAGAAAAGGTTCCTGCAGACTTCAGCTATAAATGGACACCTACAACCATCTCCAGAAGAACTGACAACCCTGTTTTGACCCATATCATCAAAACATGGCATGAAGTCCGGAAAAATACTGGACTAAAAAATATATTTCACCCAGGACACCATTGAAACAGAACGAACTCATACCTATGTCAGTGGATAATAAGATCCTGGAAACGTGGCACCAGAAAGGGATTCATCATTTGGAGGACTGTTATAAGGATGGATGCCTGATGTCTTTTGAGGACCTAAGGAGGAAATATGATCTGTCCAGTAGAAACTTTTTTTGTTATTTACAGTTAAGATCATTTCTTAAATCTGTTTTGGGATCTGAAATGACTTTACCCATGCTCAGCGATCTGGAAAAACTGCTTCAGGAGGGTAACGCACCCCGTCTTATTGCAAAAGTCTACTCCCTCTTGATGGATGATGCTCCAAAACCAGGTTTACATAAATCAAGGGAGAAATGGGAGTCTGACTTGGGTGTGACAATGGGTACAGAGCTCTGGGCTGAATTGTGTCAAAAAAGTCTAACTGCCACTCTTAATTCTAGATACAGGCTGACTTATTATAACTTTCTTCATCAAACCTATCTTACGCCACAGAAATTACATAAATATAAACCTGAGATATCCAACCTGTGCTTTAGATGTAGTATAGAAGAGGGTTCATTCCTACACTGCACTTGGTTATGCACAAATCTTAACACATTCTGGCATGATTTCTCTGGCATCATGACAAAACTCCTAGGACTACATCTCCCATTAGATCCTCAAACCTGCTTATTAGGAGATACTACAAATATTAATGCACGATTAAGAAAAGCTCAAAAGAGGTTCCTCTCTTAGCCTTAGTCCCTGATGCACATACGGAAAAATCAGACTCCTGGCTCAATGCCTTTAGGAATTATTACAAAAAAAACACCCGAACGGCTGACCATTGACCTTTCCGAAGGTTGCACAGGTCTGAAACTCGGCTACCGGGATAAGCCTAAATCCCTGATACACATACGGAAAAATCAGACTCCTGGCTCAATGCCTTTAGGAATTATTACAAAAAACACACCCGAACGTCTAACCTTTGACCTTTCCAAAGGTTGCACGGGTCTGAAACTTGGCACCCTGGATAAGCCTTAGTCCCTGATACAGATACGGAAAAATCAGACCACTGGCTGAATGCCTTTAGGAATTATTACAAAAAACACACCCGAACGGCTGACCATTGACCTTTCCCAAGGTTGCACAGGTCTGAAACTCTGCACCCGGGATAAGCCTAAATCCCTGATACACATACTGAAAAATCAGACTCCTGGCTCAATGCCTTTAGGAATTATTACAAAAAACACACCAGAGCGGCTGACCTTTGACCTTTCCAAAGGTTGCACAGGTCTGAAACTCGGCACCCTGGATCAGCCAGGAGTCCCTGATACACATACGGAAAAATCAGCCTCCGGGCTCATTGCCTTTAGGAATTATTGAAGAAAAGACAGTTTCCCACCTTTCTTACGTTTGAATTTTACAGACTGTGTTTTTGGCAGTTTTTTTTGGCCGGGGGAAAAAAGCCCAAAGTCCTGTATCCAAAAACTGAAAATCAGGTCATGTCAGACTCTATACAGTCTTACCCTGGATTTCCACTGGACGCGGAACGGCCGCGGCGCGGTTCTGCTTCGTCCTCTCCCAAACGTCAATCCCCACCGGGCGCGTTAAGGCAGCGGCGCGGAGCCTTGGGAGCCAGCGGTATTCACGGAAGATCGCGCGATAATCTCGAACGGACGCGAGATCCCGCGATAGAAAGTGTGTATAAAGGAAACAACAACAACAACACAGCTTCTTTCATTTCTCCACTTCCATAATCAGTCTCTCGTCGTCCATTGTCTCCGAGACCCTCGGATCAAATGACTGTTGACCTGGGAGCACCGTGACGTTGAGGTGAAGTTGTGACCTGCGTATTGTGTTTTATTTTGAAAGGGGGGCGGAAAGTGTTTTACTTTGATACTGTGTCGGACTTCCTGTCTTGTGCGATCTGCTTCGTTGAAATTTACGAGGTTCAGCAGCGGCAACGGAAAAAATAGAACTGATTCCTATCGATAGCGCTGCGGCGCGGCGAGCCGCTTCTGGGCCGCTGCTGATCCGGGCCGCAGTGCGGCCGGTGGGAATGCTCACATTGATTAGAATGGAAGCGATTAGCAACGGCTACCGTTCCGCGGCCGTTCCGCGGCCGTTCCGCGTCCGTTCCGCGTCCAGTGGAAATCCAGGGTTAGACCCTTTTGGCCAGAGTGAAAGAGGAACTACAGGTCGCAGGAGTGTGAATATTTCATATGTCGTTTGGGGTCCCAAGACGAGCGGAACGACGAGGGTACATTAGTATATCTTATAAGATGTTAACTTTTTTGTGAGGTTTATGTTATGGGACAGTAGAAAATGAAAAAAAATCAGAAAACAGCCTTATCTCAGCTGAATGCGAACACAAACAGACACTTGTAGAAAAACACATCCAAACAGTGAAATCATTGCAAAATCAAACAGTGAGTGTACAGAACTAAATATTTTAAGATGTTAACTTCATTTGTGAGGTTTATGTTATGGGACAGCAGAAAAATTAAAAAAATCCGGAAACAGCCTTATCTCAGCTGAATGCGCACACAAACAGACACTTGTAGAAAAACACATCCCAACAGTGAAATATTTGCATAATTAAACACTGAGGGTAAAGAAGTATATCTTATAAGATGTTAACTTCATTTGTTAGGTTTATATTATGGGAAAGTAGAAAAATGAAAAAAATCCGATAACAGCCTTATCTCAGCTGTATGCGCACACAAACAGACACCAATAGAAAAACACATCCAAACAGTGAAATCAATGCAAGATCAAACAGTGAGTGTACAGAACTAAATATTTTAAGATGTTAACTTCATTTGTGAGGTTTATGTTATGGGACAGCAGAAAAATTAAAAAAATCCGGAAACAGCCTTATCTCAGCTTAATGCGCACACAAAACAGACACTTGTAGAAAAACACATCCCAACAGTGAAATCATTGCAAAATCAAACACTGAGGGTACAGAACTAAATCTTTTAAGATGTTAACTTCATTTGTGAGGTTTATGTTATGGGACAGCAGAAAAATTAAAAAAATCCGGAAACAGCCTTATCTCAGCTGAATGCGCACACAAAACAGACACCAATAGAAAAACACATCCAAACAGTGAAATCAATGCAAAATCAAACAGTGAGTGTACAGAACTAAATCTTTTAAGATGTTAACTTCATTTGTGAGGTTTATGTTATGGGACAGCAGAAAAATTTAAAAAATCCGTTAACAGCCTTATCTCAGCTGAATGCGCACACAAACAGACAATTGTAGAAAAACACATCCCAACAATGAAACCATTGCAAAATCAAACACTGAGGGTACAGAACTAAATCTTTTAAGATGTTAACTTCATTTGTGAGGTTTATGTTATGGGACAGCAGAACAATTAAAAAAATCCGGAAACAGCCTTATCTCAGCTGAATACGCACACAAACAGACTTCAATAGAGAAACACATCCAAACAGTGAAATCAATGCAAAATCAAACAGTGAGTGTACAGAACTAAATCTTTTAAGATGTTAACTTCATTTGTGAGGTTTATGTTATGGGACAGCAGAAAAATTTAAAAAATCCGTTAACAGCCTTATCTCAGCTGAATGCGCACACAAACAGACACTTGTAGAAAAACACATCCCAACAATGAAACCATTGCAAAATCAAACACTGAGGGTACAGAACTAAATATTTTAAGATGTTAACTTCATTTGTGAGGTTTATGTTATGGGACAGCAGAAAAATTAAAAAAATCCGGAAACAGCCTTATCTCAGCTGAATACGCACACAAACAGACTTCAATAGAGAAACACATCCAAACAGTGAAATCTTTGCAAAATTAAACACTGAGGGTAAAGAAGTAAATCTTATAAGATGTTAAGTTCATTTGTTAGGTTTATATTATGGGAAAGTAGAAAAATGAAAAAAATCCGAAAACAGCCTTATCTCAGCTGTATGCGCACACAAACATACACCAATAGAAAAACACATCCAAACAGTGAAATCTTTGCAAAATTAAACACTGAGGGTAAAGAAGTATATCTTATAAGATGTTAAGTTCATTTGTTAGGTTTATATTATGGGAAAGTAGAAAAATGAAAAAAATCCGAAAACAGCCTTATCTCAGCTGTATGCGCACACAAACAGACACCAATAGAAAAACACATCCAAACAGTGAAATCATTGCAAAATCAAACACTGAGGGTAAAGAAGTATATCTTATAAGATGTTAAGTTCATTTGTTAGGTTTATATTATGGGACAGTAGAAAAATGAAAAAAATCCGAAAACAGCCTTATCTCAGCTGTATGCGCACACAAACAGACACCAATAGAAAAACACATCCAAACAGTGAAATCAATGCAAAATCAAACAGTGAGTGTACAGAACTAAATCTTTTAAGATGTTAACTTCATTTGTGAGGTTTATGTTATGGGACAGCAGAAAAATTAAAAAAATCCGTAAACAGCCTTATCTCAGCTGAATGCGCACACAAACAGACACTTGTAGAAAAACACATCCCAACAGTGAAACCATTGCAAAATCAAACACTGAGGGTACAGAACTAAATATTTTAAGATGTTAACTTCATTTGTGAGGTTTATGTTATGGGACAGAAGAAAAATTAAAAAAATCCGTAAACAGCCTTATCTCAGCTGAATGCGCACACAAACAGACTTCAATAGAAAAACACATCCAAACAGTGAAATCATTGCAAAATCAAACACTGAGGGTAAAGAAGTATATCTTATAAGATGTTAAGTTCATTTGTGAGGTTTATGTTATGGGACAGCAGAAAAATTAAAAAAATCCGTAAACAGCCTTATCTCAGCTGTATGCGCACACAAACAGACACTTGTAGAAAAACACATCCAAACAGTGAAATCTTTGCAAAATTAAACACTGAGGGTAAAGAAGTATATCTTATAAGATGTTAAGTTCATTTGTTAGGTTTATGTTATGGGAAAGTAGAAAAATGAAAAAAATCCGAAAACAGCCTTATCTCAGCTGTATGCGCACACAAACAGACACTAATAGAAAAACACATCCAAACAGTGAAATCAATGCAAAATCAAACAGTGAGTGTACAGAACTAAATCTTTTAAGATGTTAACTTCATTTGTGAGGTTTATGTTATGGGACAGCAGAAAAATTAAAAAAATCCGTAAACAGCCTTATCTCAGCTGAATGCGCACACAAACAGACACTTGTAGAAAAAAACATCCCAACAGTGAAACAATTGCAAAATCAAACACTGAGGGTACAGAACTAAATATTTTAAGATGTTAACTTCATTTGTGAGGTTTATGTTATGGGACAGAAGAAAAATTAAAAAAATCCGGAAACAGCCTTATCTCAGCTGAATGCGCACACAAACAGACACTTGTAGAAAAACACATCCCAACAGTGAAATATTTGCATAATTAAACACTGAGGGTAAAGAAGTATATCTTATAAGATGTTAACTTCATTTGTTAGGTTTATATTATGGGAAAGTAGAAAAATGAAAAAAATCCGATAACAGCCTTATCTCAGCTGTATGCGCACACAAACAGACACCAATAGAAAAACACATCCAAACAGTGAAATCAATGCAAAATCAAACAGTTGAGTGTACAGAACTAAATATTTTAAGATGTTAACTTCATTTGTGAGGTTTATGTTATGGGACAGCAGAAAAATTAAAAAAATCCGGAAACAGCCTTATCTCAGCTTAATGCGCACACAAAACAGACACTTGTAGAAAAACACATCCCAACAGTGAAATCATTGCAAAATCAAACACTGAGGGTACAGAACTAAATCTTTTAAGATGTTAACTTCATTTGTGAGGTTTATGTTATGGGACAGCAGCAAAATTAAAAAAATCCGGAAACAGCCTTATCTCAGCTGAATGCGCACACAAAACAGACACCAATAGAAAAACACATCCAAACAGTGAAATCAATGCAAAATCAAACAGTGAGTGTACAGAACTAAATCTTTTAAGATGTTAACTTCATTTGTGAGGTTTATGTTATGGGACAGCAGAAAAATTTAAAAAATCCGTTAACAGCCTTATCTCAGCTGAATGCGCACACAAACAGACACTTGTAGAAAAACACATCCCAACAATGAAACCATTGCAAAATCAAACACTGAGGGTACAGAACTAAATATTTTAAGATGTTAACTTCATTTGTGAGGTTTATGTTATGGGACAGCAGAAAAATTAAAAAAATCCGGAAACAGCCTTATCTCAGCTGAATGTGCACACAAACAGACACCCATAGAAAAACACATCCAAACAGTGAAATCTTTGCAAAATCAAACACTGAGGGTACAGAACTAAATCTTTTACGTTAACTTCATTTGTGAGGTTTATGTTATAGGACAGCAGAAAAATTAAAAAAATCCGGAAACAGCCTTATCTCAGCTGAATACGCACACAAACAGACTTCAATAGAGAAACACATCCAAACAGTGAAATCTTTGCAAAATTAAACACTGAGGGTAAAGAAGTAAATCTTATAAGATGTTAAGTTCATTTGTTAGGTTTATATTATGGGAAAGTAGAAAAATGAAAAAAATCCGAAAACAGCCTTATCTCAGCTGTATGCGCACACAAACAGACACCAATAGAAAAACACATCCAAACAGTGAAATCTTTGCAAAATTAAACACTGAGGGTAAAGAAGTATATCTTATAAGATGTTAAGTTCATTTGTGAGGTTTATGTTATGGGACAGCAGAAAAATGAAAAAAATCCGTAAACAGCCTTATCTCAGCTGAATGCGCACACAAACAGACACTTGTAGAAAAACACATCCAAACAGTGAAATCTTTGCAAAATTAAACACTGAGGGTAAAGAAGTATATCTTATAAGATGTTAAGTTCATTTGTTAGGTTTATATTATGGGAAAGTAGAAAAATGAAAAAAATCCGAAAACAGCCTTATCTCAGCTGTATGCGCACACAAACAGACACCAATAGAAAAACACATCCAAACAGTGAAATCAATGCAAAATCAAACAGTGAGTGTACAGAACTAAATCTTTTAAGATGTTAACTTCATTTGTGAGGTTTATGTTATGGGACAGCAGAAAAATTAAAAAAATCCGTAAACAGCCTTATCTCAGCTGAATGCGCACACAAACAGACACTTGTAGAAAAACACATCCCAACAGTGAAACCATTGCAAAATCAAACACTGAGGGTACAGAACTAAATATTTTAAGATGTTAACTTCATTTGTGAGGTTTATGTTATGGGACAGAAGAAAAATTAAAAAAATCCGGAAACAGCCTTATCTCAGCTGAATGCGCACACAAACAGACTTCAATAGAAAAACACATCCAAACAGTGAAATCATTGCAAAATCAAACACTGAGGGTAAAGAAGTATATCTTATAAGATGTTAAGTTCATTTGTTAGGTTTATATTATGGGAAAGTAGAAAAATGAAAAAAATCCGAAAACAGCCTTATCTCAGCTGTATGCGCACACAAACAGACACCAATAGAAAAACACATCCAAACAGTGAAATCAATGCAAAATCAAACAGTGAGTGTACAGAACTAAATCTTTTAAGATGTGAACTTCATTTGTGAGGTTAATATTATGGGACAGCAGAAAAATTTAAAAAAATCCGGAAACAGCCATATCTCAGCAGAATGCGCTTACAAACAGACACCAATAGAAAAACACATCCGTGAAATCATTGCAAAATCAAACACTGAGAGTACAGAAGTATATCTTATAAGATGTACATTTCATTTGTTCAGTTAACTGTATGGTTATTTGTCATAATCAAACTTCAAAAAAATATTTCTACAATGTTTTTTTCAACAAATGTTGCTTTCACAGCACACATTATTGTTGTAATCATATCATTATTATTAATATTATTATTATTATCGCTGTTAATATTATTATTGTTATCATCACCATCATTATATTTATATCATTAATACATTGACATTATATTAACATAAAAAAACAAAAACTCGCGCACTCATTCTATTGGGAACAATGACATGATGATGCTGTAGGGCCACCTTCAGCATTCGCTTCCGATTTTCATTAAGTTTCGATTCCACCTTAAAAAATGCATTCAGGAATGGTTGCAATAGAATTCAGTCAGCATTCATATTTGAGATGGACTTTCTCCTATAGTCCAAAGTAGATATGGACATATAGGGGATCACTGGAAAAATAAGGAGCTGTAGCATGCAAAGCAGGTGACATATTTCATGTGAAATCATATTAGGCCACTAGAGGGCAGTGCAAAGTCACAAATTGTTGCAAAATAATTGTCAAAATCTTGACTTTTGAGCTTGATTTTCTCCAAAATTCTCAAACCAGGAAAATTCATCACAAATACCCGATCACGATATGACAATATCAAAATTCTAAGATCATATCTTGTCTCATGTCATGATATAGCTATAATATTGTCATGCCTTCCTCATCATAGTTCACATTCCATTTGTCAGAGATAAAATATGAATCCATAACCCATTTTGAGAGGCAGGTTCTCATAAGGTTGGGATGTGTCAACTATTTGGGTTGCCACTAGACTCCCCTGTTTAAATGTAGGAGTTTAGTATTTTGGGCAACACCATGTTAGTTTTTGAAACCAGAAACAACCATAGTTATAAGAGAAGGGATGGATACTGATAGCTTGTCCACTACAAATCTACCTATAACTGCAACTTTGCAAACATGAAATGCAGAGCTGTCAACCACACACTGACAGCTCTGCATTTAAATGTAAAATTAAATTTACATTGTGGACATGCAGCTCTACTGAAGAGAAACTAAGACCATAAACCCTTTAGAACAATGTATGCAGGGCACCAGACTAACTTTTTACTAGGAGCACAGTAGCCCCCCCTATAACTGAATGTTTTAGGAGAGCAAGCAGAACATTTAGGGGCGCACACCTTAAACATTTCCTCTCATTTTCACTGTATTACTGATCAATACTCCGATAATAATTGAATAAATTGCAATGTGCTGTTTAGAATTCCCAGTGAATTTTTATTGTGCACTTGTTTGTTAAAGAATAACATCACATAAGAGACATTAAGTGTACATAAAATACCATCACTGTCACTACAGTACAATTATTAACTAGAAGTGGCCCGGTACTGTCCAGTACACAGAAACGGCACTTTTATTTGTGTACTGGCACATTTCACAAGATGCCGGTAATCTCTTATCAGTCCACTTGATTATGGTCCAGAGCAATAATGTCTCAGGGTACACTATGTGACGTTCACCTGTTCTCGCAAAAGTCAAAGTGTTTATTCCTTGAGTTTGGAGTTTTTATTTTCTATCTAATCTCTATCTGGAAGACGACCGCTGTGGCGACCATCATCATGCTTCAAAAGCATGAGTTAGCTCATCCACACACTCATACTTTCTGATATAATAAAAATAAACATGGAGCTGGCAAGTTGAGGCTTGAAAATATCAGAGGAAGATGCACAGAAGGGATTAAGCTGGGCAATAGCCCGGTATCCTGGACTCTTGCTCAAAAATTAATAAATTGATAAAGTTGAACCTGAATTTTCCTTAACACTAAAACAAGGCCAGACCAAAAGTTTCACTCCCAGGGCTGGAGTATGCCAGGTGTAATATTATTAGATATTAATGTAGATGTGATGCAATAATTTGATGCACAAGCCTGTTTTCTTTGTGTATTACCTTAATGACTCTGTCCTGGCAGTGCTGGATGATCTTACACAGCTCCTCTGTACCCTGAGACTCGAGACTCTGATGAAGGATCTGCTCAAACATCTAGTAAAACACAATTTGTAGTTTTGTACCTAACTTTGTGACATACATGCATGTAACACCAGACAAACTGACTCATATAGGAATATCCCATGAAATAATGTGATAATGTTATTTATCACATGTGGACCCAGGTCCACAGTCTGTATTGTGGCATGTTTAACTGTTTAACTGTCCACTGAGTTATCAAACCGCCAAAAGATGTTCGCCTTTAGTTCTACTGTGTCCTTGATCAATGCCACAGTCAGAACCTCATCATTCAACTATTTGACAAACTCTAGTCAAACAGGAGCTACAGTGTAGGAAAATGATCAAGCAATATAATGAGTGTCAATAAAATGATTAGCTCTCATAGAAACTTCCCATTGTGTTAACCAGTTAACCAATAACCTATATCAGACTGGTTAGTCAGTAGTTGAGGTTTCACCTCTCTCATGGGGATCTGGGCCCTTTGGACAAACACTGACGGGCTGCTCACGTCAAACTGTTGCTGCAGACCCTCAAGGCTCAGGTTCACCACCTTCTCATAGCAGCTGTGCATCTTAACTGGATGGAAAGCCAGCATGGAGATCTTCTCCATGTGCTGAGGAGGAAGACAAGAAGGGAGAGGAAGAGATGGATGAGGCATGGACAGATTTGGGAAAAATGTATAATTGTGTCTCACAATAAATATACTACTGCAAAAGTATCACTAATGTTACACTAGACAAATGCTGTTTAAATCACAAACATATTTGGAATAGGAGTATAGGAATTGCGGATAGATAACATTTGTTTTGTAAAGATCCAGATTCTTGTGCTTCAACTGCGAAAATCAGAGTGCATTTTCTATACATAATCATTATATATTGTGCTTCAATTTAAGCACATTCTCATGTTATGGGTTTTATTTAAAGCAACACAATTTTCAACCTTCACGTAATGTCTCTAAGCAGGGATGGGAAGTATTTCTGATACATGTATTAAAAAAAATACATATTTAAAATACGAAATATGCTCTTTTCTGGAGATGATGAAAAATTCCTTCAGATTTTGTACCAATATATTTCCATTATGTGTATTTTATTTAAAATACTGTAACATACATCCTTTGAAAAAAAGTGATGACATAAGAAGACAAATTGCAGGATGCTGCTTCAGATTGGACGTCATGGTGCTTGTGCCTACTTTAATTTGCCAGGACTTGTTAAGATCACAATTAGTCTACATAAGAATTGAATTGAGTCAAGCGATTACCATCAGAGCTGAGTTTCAAGACTTTAGAGCTCACTCTGTCGTTTACATCGATGACAGTGTTAAAGTCGCCACATAAAATAATTTTGTATCCGACCAATAGCGGTTCTTTAAGTCTTTTAAAAAGTTGAAAAATGTTTGTTCTCTCATGAGAGGTGTACACGTGTATCGTTCGTATTTTTTCTCCTCGGTAAAAACAATCCAACATGAGCAATCTACAAGGAATTAAATTAGGAAATCATTCGTTTTACGAATAATAGTGACATCACCAGTTTTAGAAAAAAGATCCCACCATCAGCTTTACTTTCGCCAATAGAAATTACACTTAGACCTTTGTTCCACATGCTGGATACCGTTACTCTTTACTTGTGTTCAGTCTCAGTTCTTGACAACATAATATGTCAAAGTCAGTTTTCAACAAGAATTTAATTTGTTGGGCTCTAAAAGAATTTGATTGGATGCCATGGGCATTCCAAGATGAAACTTTGGGGAAGGTCATAAATGTTTGGGGGGTTATGGTGTGGGTTTGTCGTGATTTTATAATATATATATATATATATATTTATATATATTTATTTTAAAATAAGTTGTTGCCAAAGTTGTTGCTGTAAGGGGGGCTCTCTGCTACAGCCTGCGGGTAAAGCGGGGTGCTGCCAACTCGCTGACCCTGACCCTTATACCTATTCCAAGCCCTACCAGTAGAGGTCCCCCAAGCCCCAATTTATGAGCTGGAATAAAATGATATCAAAGTTTAGTTGGGGTGGCAAAAGACCCACGATAAGACTGGAAACTCTCCAGCTGCCAAAAGAAGAAGGAGGGATGAGACTTCCAAAATTAAAGGAATACTACCATGCGGCCCAATTGAGATATATTGTAGGTTGGTGCAAACCAGACACAGTGAAATGAAATAGAAAAAGAGTTTGGAGAAAACCCAGTACAGAATATAATTGGGGATAAAGAAACATACAAGAAGATTCAAAACCAAATAGACACAATCACGATGTTCACATACAAAATATGGTTCAGCATAATAAAAAAATATAAGATACAGAAAGACACTAATTTATTGAATATGATAGCAATTTTACACCGACTAGGTACGATATAGGATTTAAACAGTGGACAACCAAGGGAATCACAGCATGGTGTGTTTTGGTGAAAGATGGACAGCTTGAGAGTTTCCAAAATATGACAGAAAAAAAGGATTTAGATAATCAATCATGAATTCTGTGGATTCCTGCAACTTAGAGACTACTATATGAAAGAGATCAGGATGGACCCCTCCTGAGAAGTGAATAGTGTGATCCAGATCATCATAATCAACGCATACAAAGAAACCACAATTAGAATTATATTGGGACTATATAAAAAAAAATGCTACAAAATACATAAAAAAAAAGATGGGAATCAGGATTTAACATAAAACTTAGTGATGAAGATTGGCTAAGATTGGTATAATCTGCCAGACATTAGCCTCATGTATGAAACAAAGTGATTTTGAAGCAGAAACATATTTAGGTTACAAGGTCAGAGCTGCAGTGACTTCCTGACAAGTACAAATGAGCATTTCATGGGTTGTACTGGCAACAGATATGACAAATGTTGGGGGGCTGGGAGATTTTTTTTTAATCAGTCTTGAATATGTCAAAGATTACCCACAATATTAACTTTGAAGCATTGTTAGTTTTGTGTAGCATCAGCTAAAACATGTACTCCCTCCCCTCTTAATTTGAAAAGAGGACATTTGTAATATGGAAATGATTGAATATTTGGTGGTTTGAGGAGGACTGATGCAGGACAAAAGTATTAATCTTTTATGACAACAATTCTTGGGAGTGAACATTCCTGCCATATACTCAAGTGTATGGTGAAAACAATGTTCAGTGTTCTATTGATCTATTAATAAAATGTTTTCATTTGAATTCCAATTTGCCAAGAGACCTTCTTACAAGAAAGTGTGCCATATGCACTAACACAGTGGAAATGAATCATAATGAAGCCTGAGGGTTAAGGAAACAGTTTGTCATCAACTAAATACTGTAGGTGTCCAAAGCCTGAGGGTCAGCCTCTTTCCCCGGATGAAGCAGAATCCAGTCACGTTAACTGTGCGTTGTAAGAATGGAAAAGACTGTCATAAAAAAAAAATAATAATTACAACACCCACACTGTATCAACATTCAGAGTGGACCTAATTTTTAAGAATAGAGGGATAGATTTAGTGTATAGCCTACTTGTTAAATAGACAGGACAGTGCAGCAGCAGCACCAGCGAAGCTCTCTGAACAGATCAGCAATGTGACCCACAGTCCTCACAACCGAAGACGCAGCCGAAACACAGCAAGCGGTTCCGCGAAAACGGGAGCTTTGCAGCTGCGGGTTCGGGTGAGAGGACATCGGTTCTCACAGTGGAACTGTTCAGACAGCAAGTCTGGCTCCCGTGTAACGTCGCAGACAACACCATCTCAGAGATAGGATACTGACTGCATTTAAACACTAAACTTTCGAAAAAAACAGCAAAGCGAAAAAGAAAAAAAAGAGCATGGAACATTTACATGTGCATATATTAGTATTAACTATATTTCGATTAATGCGTGTGTGTTTAAATGCATGTGTATGTATGTAGTGAAAAGACGTAGTTACTGTAATTAACGAACACATTTTAGCAATGGCCTGCTGTTTAGCTCATTATAATAATGTAAAATTTCACTTACCTCTACATTTTTGAGCATCTTCCTGAGACATGTCAATAGCCTCCCTCTACCACCAACTTCCCCAGTAATTCCTTGGTCAGCGACTGATGCTGCAACTCCATTACATGTTCATCCACCTGCTGAGCAGACACTAACCTGTTCACGTTTTGGATATTAATCCGCTGCTGCTGTGGTGGGGAACTACGTTGCGTTGGAGTGTGACGATGGTCGATAATTATCTTAAAGCTACAGTAGTAGTTGAAATAAACTGCCCCTTTGTTTCACCACACATGCATGGCAGAAATATTCGCTTCCAAGATTTTTTGTAATAAAAACATAACAGATTAATCCTCTGCATTCTTTGTGCGTTTGGATTTTTTTTTGAGGATATCTTACACCAAATTGCTTCAAATTTGGTGTAGGTGAAGTTATTTTCCACTGTCAGGGAATATCAACATTTTTCATTATCATATAACACACTATTCAATCAATATCTGAAGCTAAAATGATGTGGGTGTATTTTAGGGATATCATAGTATGGTGTGAATGTGGGTTTAGGAATAAATGTGTGTGTGTGTGTCTGTGTCTGTGTCTGTGTGTCTGTGTGTATGTGCAACTCCAGGCACTTCTTGTTCTCACATCAAGTTCAAATCGACATGATACACAGGCACCTACACCTACAAAGAGGCTCATACACACATTCACTCCTTTGAGTAAAAAAAACAAACAGGCATCTTGAGGGACTTCAAAGACTTGCCCTCTACGTGAACCCAAACAAAAGTCTGGTTTTGTTTACACAGGTGCAATTACAGGTAAACACAATGTTTCACTTTGTTTGGGGCTCAATTCATCCTGACTGTCAAAGACACAGCCTCAGACGCTGAAGACCTCGACCTCATCAACATCAGTCACAATGTACTGAAAAAGAAAAAGGTTAAATAATTTATCAAAACTAACCCTAACCCTATCATATTATAGTGATTACATGTAAAATAATTACATCAAATCAAACATAAGCTAGATGTTTTGTATGACCTGTGTGATCATCCGTTTTTGATGAAGTTTAAAATCCATAATTTGTATTAGTAGTGTATGATTTCACTTTCACTGAACTCAGTACCACTTATACTTCATATACTAGTAGTATGGAGTACTTTTACTGTATACGTTTTGGAGGAATATAGGGTCAAAGTTCACTTTTTGCAACAAACAATAGGCTAACATTTTTTGATGAAGTATAAAATCCTTATTTTTTATCAGTACTTTATGATTTAACTTTCACTGGACGTATTCAGCTGAGGTTAGGCTGTTTTCGGATTTTTTTCTTTTTTCTACTGTCCCATAATATAAACCTCACTAATGAAGTTAACATCATATAAGATATACTTCTGTACCCTCAGTGTTTGATTTTGCAATGATTTCACTGTTGGGATGTGTTTTTCTATTGGTGTCTGTTTGTGTGCGCATCCAGCCGAGATAAGGCTGTTTTCGGATTTTTTTCTACTGTCCACAGTACTGTGCAAAGGTTTTAGGCAGTTGTGAAAAAAATGAATCAATCATCGATCAACAAAATGCAGTGAATAAACAAAAGAGAAATCTAAATCACCCTTTGTGAGGTTTATGTTATGGGACAGTAGAAAAATGAAAAAAATCAGAAAACAGCCGTATCCCTGCTGAATGCGCACAAAAACAGAGACAAATAGAAAAACACATCCAAACAGTGAAATCATTGCAAAATCAAACACTGAGGGTACATCAATATACCTTATAAGATGTTAACTTCATATTATAGGACGGTAGAAAAAAGATTAAAATACCCTCGATCAGCCTTAGTCCCTGATACACATACGGAAAAATCAGACTCCTGGCTTAATGCCTTTAGGAATTATTACAAAAAACACACCCGAACGGCTGACCAATGACCTTTTCCGAACGTTGCACAGGTCTGAAACTCGGCAACCGGGATAAGCTTTAGTCCCTGATACACATACGGAAAAATCAGACTCCTGACTCAATGTCTTTAGGAATTATTACAAAAAACACACCACAGCGGCTGACCTTTGACCTTTCCAAAGGTTGCACGGGTCTGAAACTCGGCACCCTGGATCAGCCAGGAGTCCCTGATACACATACGGAGAAATCAGCATCCGGGCTCATTGCCTTTAGGAATTATTGAAGAAAAGACAGTTTCCCACCTTTCTTACGTTTGAATTTTACAGACTGTGTTTTTGGCAGTTTTTTTTGGCCAGGGGGAAAAAAGCCCAAAGTCCTGTGTCCAAAAATTGAAAATCAGGTCATGTCAGACTCTATACAGTCTTAGACTCTTTGGCCAGAGTGGAAGTTTTGGAGGAACTACATTTCTACAGGTCGCAGGAGTGTGAATATTTCATATGTCGTTTGGGGTCCCAAGACGAGCGGAACGACGAGGGTACATTAGTATATCTTATAAGATGTTAACTTTATTTGTGAGGTTTATGTTATGGGACAGTAGAAAATGAAAAAAAATCAGAAAACAGTCGTATTCCAGCTGAATGCGCACAAAAACAGAGACAAATAGAAAAACACATCCAAACAGTGAAATCATTGCAAAATCAAACACTGAAGGTATATAACTATATCTTATAAGATTTTAACTTTATTTGTGAGGTTTATGTTATGGGACAGTAGAAAAATGAAAAAAATTGCGAAAACAGCCGTATCCCTGCTGAATGCGCACAAAAACAGACACAAATAGAAAAACACATCCAAACAGTGAAATCATTATAAATTTAAACACTGAGGGTACATCAATATACCTTATAAGATGTTAACTTCATATTATAGGACAGTAGAAAAAAGATTAAAATACCCTCGATCAGCCTTAGTCCCTGATACACATACGGAAAAATCAGACTCCTGACTCAATGCCTTTAGGAATTATTACAAAAAACACACCTAAACATCAGCGCAGACATCGGAGGAACAGCGGTGGAAGTGGTCTCCAGCTTCAGGTACCTGGGCGTGCATCTCAAGGACGACCTCACCTGGAGCAGCAACACTTCCAGCCTGGTCGGGAAGGCACACCAGCGCCTCTACTTCCTCAGGAGGCTGAGACGCGCTGGACTAGGAAGGTCAGCCCTTATCACCTTCTACAGATGTGTAGTGGAGAGTGTCCTGTGCTCCTGCATCACTGTGTGGCACGGCAGCTGCTCTGCAGCAGAGAAGAAGGCTCTGCAGAGAGTGGTGAAAGCTGCACAGAGAACCGTGGGCAGCAGCCTCCCCACCATCACGGACATCTTCACCTCCAGATGCAGGAAAAGGGCCACCTGCATCATGAGAGATCCCACTCACCCGGCACACACACTGTTCACCCCCCTCCCCTCAGGCAGGAGGCTACGGAGCATCAAGAGCAGAACTACGAGACTGAGGAACAGCTTCTTCCCTGGAGCTGTCAGACTCCTGAACTCTCTGTAGCCCCCATAGCCCTGCTGCCCCCACCCCCCACGTACTGTACTTTGCACATGCCCCCAGAACCGTACACACCCTTGAACCAAATTCTTTTTTGCACAGCACCTTACCTCCAGAGGTTTAAAGTTTTGATCTCTTTTAATTTATATTTTGTTAAGTTAAACTGTTGGTTCTTATTTCTTATTTTCTTATTCTTCTTATTGCTGGGCCGACCGGGTTCTGGAGAGACTGATTTTCGTTCTGACCTCATGTCTAATGTGTGTTGGTATGACCATAAAGAAATCTTGAATCTTGAATCTTGAATCTAAACGGCTGACCTTTGACCATTCCAAAGGTTACACAGGTCTGAAACTCGGCACCCTAGATTAGCCTTAGTCCCTGATACACATACGGAAAAATCAGACTCCTGGCTCAATGCCTTTAGGAATTATTACAAAAAACACACCCGAACGGCTGACCATTGACCTTTCCGAAGGTTGCACAGGTCTGAAACTCGGCACCCTGGATCAGCCAGGAGTCCCTGATACACACACGGAAAAATCAGACACCTGGCTCAATGCCTTTAGGAATTATTACAAAAAACACACCCGAACGGCTGACCTTTGACCTTTCCAAAGCTTGCACGGGTCTGAAACTCGGCACCCTGGATTAGCCTTAGTCCCTGATACACATACGGAAAAATCAGACTCCTGGCTTAATGCCTTTAGGAATTATTACAAAAAACACACCCGAACGGCTGACCATTGACCTTTTCCGAAAGTTGCACAGGTCTGAAACTCGGCAACCGGGATAAGCTTTAGTCCCTGATACACATACGGAAAATCAGACTCCTGACTCAATGCCTTTAGGAATTATTACAAAAAACACACCACAGGGGCTGACCTTTGACCTTTCCAAAGGTTGCACGGGTCTGAAACTCGGCACCCTGGATCAGCCAGGAGTCCCTGATACACATACGGAGAAATCAGCATCCGGGCTCATTGCCTTTAGGAATTATTGAAGAAAAGACAGTTTCCCACCTTTCTTACATTTGAATTTTACAGACTGTGTTTTTGGCAGTTTTTTTTGGCCAGGGGGAAAAAAGCCCACAGTCCTGTGTCCAAAAACTGAAGACTCTATACAGTCTTAGACTCTTTGGCCAGAGTGGAAGTTTTGGAGGAACTACATTTCTACAGGTCGCAGGAGTGTGAATATTTCATATGTCGTTTGGGGTCCCAAGACGAGCGGAACGACGAGGGTACTTAGTATATCTTATAAGATGTTAACTTTATTTGTGAGGTTTATGTTATGGGACAGTAGAAAAATGAAAAAAAATCAGAAAACAGTCGTATTCCAGCTGAATGCGCACAAAAACAGACAAAAATAGAAAAACACATTCAAACAGTGAAATCATTGCAAAATCAAACACTGAAGGTATATAACTATATCTTATGAGATGTTAACTTTATTTGTGAGGTTTATGTCATGGGACAGTAGAAAATTGAAAAAAATCAGAAAACAGTCGTATTCCAGCTGAATGCGCACAAAAACAGACAAAAATAGAAAAACACATTCAAACAGTGAGATCATTGCAAAATCAAACACTGAAGGTATATAACTATATCTTATAAGATTTTAACTTAATTTGTGAGGTTTATGTTATGGGACAGTAGAAAAATGAAAAAAATTGCGAAAACAGCCGTATTCCTTCTGAATGCGCACAAAAACAGACACAAATAGAAAAACACATCCAAACAGTGAAATCATTATAAATTTAAACACTGAGGGTACATCAATATACCTTATAAGATGTTAACTTCATATTATAGGACAGTAGAAAAAAGATTAAAATACCCTCGATCAGCCTTAGTCCCTGATACACATACGGAAAAATCAGACTCCTGGCTTAATGCCTTTAGGAATTATTACAAAAAACACACCCGAATGGCTGACCTTTGACCTTTCCAAAGGTTGCACGGGTCTTAAACTCGGCACCCTAGATACACATACGGAAAAATCAGACTTCTGGCTTAATGCCTTTAGGAATTATTACAAGAAACACACCCGAACGGCTGACCTTTGACCTTTCCGAAGGTTGCACAGGTCTGAAACTCGGCACCCTAGATCAGCCTTAGTCCCTGATACACACACGGAAAAATCAGACTCCTGGCTCAATGCCTTTAGGAATTATTACAAAAAACACACCCAAACGGCTGACCTTTGACCTTTCCAAAGGTTGCACGGGTCTGAAACTCGACACCCTGGATCAGCTTTAGTCCCTGATACACATACGGAAAAATCAGACTCCTGGCTTAATGCCTTTAGGAATTATTACAAAAAACACACCGAACGGCTGACCAATGACCTTTTCCGAACGTTGCACAGGTCTGAAACTCGGCAACCGGGATAAGCTTTAGTCCCTGATACACATACAGAAAAATCAGACTCCTGGCTAAATGCCTTTAGGAATTATTACAAAAAACACACCCGAACGGCTGACCATTGACCTTTTCCGAAAGTTTCACAGGTCTGAAACTCGGCAACCGGGATAAGCTTTAGTCCCTGATACACATACGGAAAAATCAGACTCCTGACTCAATGCCTTTAGGAATTATTACAAAAAACACACCACAGCGGCTGACCTTTGACCTTTCCAAAGGTTGCACGGGTCTGAAACTCGGCACCCTGGATCAGCCAGGAGTCCCTGATACACATACGGAGAAATCAGCATCCGGGCTCATTGCCTTTAGGAATTATTGAAGAAAAGACAGTTTCCCACCTTTCTTACGTTTGAATTTTACAGACTGTGTTTTTGGCAGTTTTTTTTGGCCAGGGGGAAAAAAGCCCAAAGTCCTTTGTCCAAAAACTGAAAATCAGGTCATGTCAGACTCTATACAGTCTTAGACTCTTTGGCCAGAGTGGAAGTTTTGGAGGAACTACATTTCTACAGGTCGCAGGAGTGTGAATATTTCATATGTCGTTTGGGGTCCCAAGACGAGCGGAACGACGAGGGTACATTAGTATATCTTATAAGATGTTAACTTTATTTGTGAGGTTTATGTTATGGGACAGTAGAAAAATGAAAAAAAAATTAGAAAACAGTCGTATTCCAGCTGAATGCGCACAAAAACAGACAAAAATAGAAAAACACATTCAAACAGTGAAATCATTGCAAAATCAAACACTGAAGGTATATAACAATATCTTATAAGATGTTAACTTTATTTCTGAGGTTTATGTTATGGGACAGTAGAAAAATAAAAAAAAATCAGAAAACAGTCGTATTCCAGCTTACTGCAAACAAAAACAGACAAAAATAGAAAAACACATTCAAACAGTGAAATCATTGCAAAATCAAACACTGAAGGTATATAACTATATCTTATAAGATTTTAACTTTATTTGTGAGGTTTATGTTATGGGACAGTAGAAAAATGAAAAAAATTGCGAAAACAGCCGTATTCCTTCTGAATGCGCACAAAAACAGACACAAATAGAAAAACACATCCAAACAGTGAAATCATTATAAATTTAAACACTGAGGGTAAAGAAGTATATCTTATAAGATGTTAAGTTCATTTGTTAGGTTTATATTATGGGAAAGTAGAAAAATGAAAAAAATCCGAAAACAGCCTTATCTCAGCTGTATGCGCACACAAACAGACACTTGTAGAAAAACACATCCCAACGGTGAAATCATTGCAAAATCAAACACTGAGTGTACAGAACTAAATCTTTTAAGATGTTAACTTCATTTGTGAGGTTTATGTTATGGGACAGCAGAAAAATGAAAAAAATCCGGAAACAGCCTTATCTCAGCTGAATGCGCACACAAACAGACACCAATAGAAAAACACATCCAAACAGTGAAATCATTGCAAAATCAAACAGTGAGTGTACAGAACTAAATATTTTAAGATGTTAACTTCCTTTGTGAGGTTTATGTTATGGGACAGCAGAAAAATGAAAAAAATCCGTAAACAGCCTTATCTCAGCTGAATGCGCACACAAACAGACACTTGTAGAAAAACACATCCCAACAGTGAAACCATTGCAAAATCAAACACTGAGGGTACAGAACTAAATGTTTTAAGATGTTAACTTCATTTGTGAGGTTTATGTTATGGGACAGCAGAAAAATGAAAAAAATCCGTAAACAGCCTTATCTCAGCTGAATGCGCACACAAACAGACACTTGTAGAAAAACACATCCCAATAGTGAAATCATTGCAAAATCAAACACTGAGGGTACAGAACTAAATCGTTTAAGATGTTAACTTCATTTGTGAGGTTTATGTTATGGGACAGCAGAAAAATTAAAAAAATCCGGAAACAGCCTTATCTCAGCTGAATGCGCACACAAACAGACACCAATAGAAAAACACATCCAAACAGTGAAATATTTGCAAAATTAAACACTGAGGGTAAAGAAGTATATCTTATAAAATGTTAAGTTCATTTGTTAGGTTTATATTATGGGAAAGTAGAAAAATGAAAAAAATCCGAAAACAGCCTTATCTCAGCTGTATGCGCACACAAACAGACACCAATAGAAAAACACATCCAAACAGTGAAATCATTGCAAAATCAAACAGTGAGTGTACAGAACTAAATCTTTTAAGATGTTAACTTCATCTGTGAGGTTTATGTTATTGGACAGCAGAAAAATTAAAAAAATCCGGAAACAGCCTTATCTCAGCTGAATGCGAACACAAACAGACACCAATAGAAAAACACATCCAAACAGTGAAATCATTGCAAAATCAAACAGTGAGTGTACAGAACTAAATCTTCTTAAGATGTTAACTTCATTTGTGAGGTTTATGTTATGGGACAGCAGAAAAATTAAAAAAATCCGTAAACAGCCTTATCTCAGCTGAATGCGCACACAAACAGACACCAATAGAAAAGCACATCCAAACAGTGAAATATTTGCAAAATTAAACACTGAGGGTAAAGAAGTATATCTTATAAGATGTTAAGTTCATTTGTTAGGTTTATATTATGGGAAAGTAGAAAAATGAAAAAAATCCGAAAACAGCCTTATCTCAGCTGTATGCGCACACAAACAGACACCAATAGAAAAACACATCCAAACAGTGAAATCAATGCAAAATCAAACAGTGAGTGTACAGAACTAAATCTTTTAAGATGTTAACTTCATTTGTGAGGTTTATGTTATGGGAAAGTAGAAAAATGAAAAAAATCCGAAAACAGCCTTATCTCAGCTGTATGCCCACACAAACAGACACCAATAGAAAAACACATCCAAACAGTGAAATCAATGCAAAATCAAACAGTGAGTGTACAGAACTAAATCTTTTAAGATGTTAACTTCATTTGTGAGGTTTATGTTATGGGACAGCAGAAAAATTAAAAAAATGCGTAAACAGCCTTATCTCAGCTGAATGCGCACACAAACAGACACTTGTAGAAAAACACATCCCAACAGTGAAACCATTGCAAAATCAAACACTGAGGGTACAGAACTAAATGTTTTAAGATGTTAACTTCATTTGTGAGGTTTATGTTATGGGACAGCAGAAAAATTAAAAAAATCCGAAAACAGCCTTATCTCAGCTGTATGCGCACACAAACAGACACCAATAGAAAAACACATCCCAACAGTGAAATATTTGCAAAATTAAATACTGAGGGTAAAGAAGTATATCTTATAAGATGTTAAGTTCATTTGTTAGGTTTATATTATGGGAAAGTAGAAAAATGAAAAAAATCCGAAAACAGCCTTATCTCAGCTGTATGCGCACACAAACAGACACTTGTAGAAAAACACATCCCAACAGTGAAATCATTGCAAAATCAAACACTGAGGGTAAAGAACTAAATATTTTAAGATGTTAACTTCATTTGTGAGGTTTATGTTATGGGACAGCAGAAAAATGAAAAAAATCCGTAAACAGCCTTATCTCAGCTGAATGCGCACACAAACAGACACCAATAGAAAAACACATCCAAACAGTGAAATCAATGCAAAATCAAACAGTGAGTGTACAGAACTAAATATTTTAAGATGTTAACTTCATTTGTGAGGTTTATGTTATGGGACAGCAGAAAAATGAAAAAAATCCGTAAACAGCCTTATCTCAGCTGAATGCGCACACAAACAGACACCAATAGAAAAACACATCCAAACAGTGAAATCAATGCAAAATCAAACAGTGAGTGTACAGAACTAAATATTTTAAGATGTTAACTTCATTTGTGAGGTTTATGTTATGGGACAGCAGAAAAATTAAAAAAAATCCGGAAACAGCCTTATCTCAGCTGAATGCGCACACAAACAGACACCAATAGAAAAACACATCCAAACAGTGAAATCATTGCTAAATGAAACACTGAGGGTACAGAACTAAATCTTTTAAGATGTGAACTTCATTTGTGAGGTTTATGTTATGGGACAGCAGAAAAATAAAAAAAATCCGGAAACAGCCTTATCTCAGCTGAATGCGCACACAAACAGACACCAATAGAAAAACACATCCCAACAGTGAAATCATTGCAAAATCAAACACTGAGGGTACAGAACTAAATCTTTTAAGATGTGAACTTCATTTGTGAGGTTTATGTTATGGGACAGCAGAAAAATGAAAAAAATCCGTAAACAGCCTTATCTCAGCTGAATGCGCACACAAAACAGACACCAATAGAAAAACACATCCAAACAGTGAAATCAATGCAAAATCAAACAGTGAGTGTACAGAACTAAATATTTTAAGATGTTAACTTCATTTGTGAGGTTTATGTTATGGGACAGCAGAAAAATTAAAAACATCCGGAAACAGCCTTATCTCAGCTGAATGCGCACACAGACACCAATAGAAAAACACATCCAAACAGTGAAATCAATGCAAAATCAAACAGTAAGTGTACAGAACTAAATATTTTAAGATGTTAACTTCATTTGTGAGGTTTATGTTATGGGACAGCAGAAAAATTAAAATAATCCGGAAACAGCCTTATCTCAGCTGAATGCGCACACAAACAGACACTTGTAGAAAAACACATCCCAACAGTGAAACCATTGCAAAATCAAACACTGAGGGTACAGAACTAAATGTTTTAAGATGTTAACTTCATTTGTGAGGTTTATGTTATGGGACAGCAGAAAAATGAAAAAAATCCGTAAACAGCCTTATCTCAGCTGAATGCGCACACAAACAGACACTTGTAGAAAAACACATCCCAATAGTGAAATCATTGCAAAATCAAACACTGAGGGTACAGAACTAAATCGTTTAAGATGTTAACTTCATTTGTGAGGTTTATGTTATGGGACAGCAGAAAAATTAAAAAAATCCGGAAACAGCCTTATCTCAGCTGAATGCGCACACAAACAGACACCAATAGAAAAACACATCCAAACAGTGAAATATTTGCAAAATTAAACACTGAGGGTAAAGAAGTATATCTTATAAAATGTTAAGTTCATTTGTTAGGTTTATATTATGGGAAAGTAGAAAAATGAAAAAAATCCGAAAACAGCCTTATCTCAGCTGAATGCGCACACAAACAGACACCAATAGAAAAACACATCCAAACAGTGAAATCATTGCAAAATCAAACAGTGAGTGTACAGAACTAAATCTTTTAAGATGTTAACTTCATTTGTGAGGTTTATGTTATTGGACAGCAGAAAAATTAAAAAAATCCGGAAACAGCCTTATCTCAGCTGAATGCGAACACAAACAGACACCAATAGAAAAACACATCCAAACAGTGAAATCATTGCAAAATCAAACAGTGAGTGTACAGAACTAAATCTTCTTAAGATGTTAACTTCATTTGTGAGGTTTATGTTATGGGACAGCAGAAAAATTAAAAAAATCCGTAAACAGCCTTATCTCAGCTGAATGCGCACACAAACAGACACCAATAGAAAAGCACATCCAAACAGTGAAATATTTGCAAAATTAAACACTGAGGGTAAAGAAGTATATCTTATAAGATGTTAAGTTCATTTGTTAGGTTTATATTATGGGAAAGTAGAAAAATGAAAAAAATCCGAAAACAGCCTTATCTCAGCTGTATGCCCACACAAACAGACACCAATAGAAAAACACATCCAAACAGTGAAATCAATGCAAAATCAAACAGTGAGTGTACAGAACTAAATCTTTTAAGATGTTAACTTCATTTGTGAGGTTCATGTTATGGGACAGCAGAAAAATTAAAAAAATGCGTAAACAGCCTTATCTCAGCTGAATGCGCACACAAACAGACACTTGTAGAAAAACACATCCCAACAGTGAAACCATTGCAAAATCAAACACTGAGGGTACAGAACTAAATGTTTTAAGATGTTAACTTCATTTGTGAGGTTTATGTTATGGGACAGCAGAAAAATTAAAGAAATCCGTAAACAGCCTTATCTCAGCTGAATGCGCACACAAGCAGACACTTGTAGAAAAACACATCCCAACAGTGAAATCAATGCAAAATCAAACAGTAAGGGTACAGAACTAAATATTTGAGATGTTAACTTCATTTGTGAGGTTTATGTTATGGGACAGCAGAAAAATTAAAAAAATCCGAAAACAGCCTTATCTCAGCTGAATGCGCACACAAACAGACACCAATAGAAAAACACATCCAAACAGTGAAATCTTTGCAAAATTAAACACTGAGGGTAAAGAAGTATATCTTTTAAGATGTTAACTTCATTTGTGAGGTTTATGTTATGGGACAGCAGAAAAATTAAAAAAATCCGGAAACAGCCTTATCTCAGCTGAATGCGCACACAAACAGACACTTGTAGAAAAACACATCCCAACAGTGAAATATTTGCATAATTAAACACTGAGGGTAAAGAGGTATATCTTATAAGATGTTAAGTTCATTTGTTAGGTTTATATTATGGGAAAGTAGAAAAATGAAAAAAATCCGGAAACAGCCTTATCTCAGCTGAATGCGCACACAAACAGACACCAATAGAAAAACACATCCCAACAGTGAAATCTTTGCAAAATCAAACACTGAGGGTACAGAACTAAATCTTTTAAGTTCTTAACTTCATTTGTGAGGTTTATGTTATGGGACAGCAGAAAAATTAAAGAAATCCGTAAACAGCCTTATCTCAGCTGAATGCGCACACAAGCAGACACTTGTAGAAAAACACATCCCAACAGTGAAATCAATGCAAAATCAAACAGTAAGGGTACAGAACTAAATATTTGAGATGTTAACTTCATTTGTGAGGTTTATGTTATGGGACAGCAGAAAAATTAAAAAAATCCGAAAACAGCCTTATCTCAGCTGAATGCGCACACAAACAGACACCAATAGAAAAACACATCCAAACAGTGAAATCTTTGCAAAATTAAACACTGAGGGTAAAGAAGTATATCTTTTAAGATGTTAACTTCATTTGTGAGGTTTATGTTATGGGACAGCAGAAAAATTAAAAAAATCCGGAAACAGCCTTATCTCAGCTGAATGCGCACACAAACAGACACTTGTAGAAAAACACATCCCAACAGTGAAATATTTGCATAATTAAACACTGAGGGTAAAGAGGTATATCTTATAAGATGTTAAGTTCATTTGTTAGGTTTATATTATGGGAAAGTAGAAAAATGAAAAAAATCCGGAAACAGCCTTATCTCAGCTGAATGCGCACACAAACAGACACCAATAGAAAAACACATCCCAACAGTGAAATCTTTGCAAAATCAAACACTGAGGGTACAGAACTAAATCTTTTAAGTTCTTAACTTCATTTGTGAGGTTTATGTTATGGGACAGCAGAAAAATTTAAAAAATCCGGAAGAGCCTTATCTCAGCTGAATGCGCACACAAACAGACACCAATAGAAAAACACATCCCAACAGTTAAATCTTTGCAAAATCAAACAGTGAGTGTACAGAACTAAATCTTTTAAGATGTGAACTTTGACATTATATTAACATAAAAAAACAAAAACTCGCGCACTCATTCTATTGGGAACAATGACATGATGATGCTGTAGGGCCACCTTCAGCATTCGCTTCCGATTTTCATTAAGTTTCGATTCCACCTTAAAAAAATGCACGTTTCGGCCAGTAGGGAGAAGTGCAAATTCAGGAATGGTTGCAATAGAATTCAGTCAGCATTCCTATTTGAGATGGACTTTCTCCTATAGTCCAAAGTAGATATGGACATATAGGGGATCACTGGAAAAATAAGGAGCTGTAGCATGCAAAGCAGGTGACATATTTCATGTGAAATCATATTAGGCCACTAGAGGGCAGTGCAAAGTCACAAATTGTTGCAAAAATAATTGTCAAAATCTTGACTTTTGAGCTTGATTTTCTCCAAAATTCTCAAACCAGGAAAATTCATCACAAATACCCGATCACGATATGACAATATCAAAATTCTAAGATCATATCTTGTCTCATGTCATGATATAGCTATAATATTGTCATGCCTTCCTCATCATAGTTCACATTCCATTTGTCAGAGATAAAATATGAATCCATAACCCATTTTGAGAGGCAGGTTCTCATAAGGTTGGGATGTGTCAACTATTTGGGTTGCCACTAGACTCCCCTGTTTAAATGTAGGAGTTTAGTATTTTGGGCAACACCATGTTAGTTTTTGAAACCAGAAACAACCATAGTTATAAGAGAAGGGATGGATACTGATAGCTTGTCCACTACAAATCCACCTATAACTGCAACTTTGCAAACATGAAATGCAGAGCTGTCAATCACACACTGACAGCTCTGCATTTAAATGTAAAATTAAATTTACATTGTGGACATGCAGCTCTACTGAAGAGGAACTAAGACCATAAACCCTTTAGAACAATGTATGCAGGGCACCAGACTAACTTTTTACTAGGAGCACAGTAGCCCCCCCTATAACTGAATGTTTTAGGAGAGCAAGCAGAACATTTAGGGGCGCACACCTTAAACATTTCCTCTCATTTTCACTGTATTACTGATCAATACTCCGATAATAATTGAATAAATTGCAATGTGCTGTTTAGAATTCCCAGTGAATTTTTATTGTGCACTTGTTTGTTAAAGAATAAGATCACATAAGAGACATTAAGTGTACATAAAATACCATCACTGTCACTACAGTACAATTATTAACTAGAAGTGGCCCGGTACTGTCCAGTACACAGAAACGGCACTTTTATTTGTGTACTGGCACATTTCACAAGATGCCGGTAATCTCTTATCAGTCCACTTGATTATGGTCCAGAGCAATAATGTCTCAGGGTACACTATGTGACGTTCACCTGTTCTCGCAAAAGTCAAGTGTTTATTCCTTGAGTTTGGAGTTTTTATTTTCTATCTAATCTCTATCTGGAAGACGACCGCTGTGGCGACCATCATCATGCTTCAAAAGCATGAGTTAGCTCATCCACACACTCATACTTTCTGATATAATAAAAATAAACATGGAGCTGGCAAGATGAGGCTTGAAAATATCAGAGGACGATGCACAGAAGGGATTTAGCTGGGCAATAGCCCGGTATCCTGGACTCTTGCTCAAAAATTAATAAATTGATAAAGTTGAACCTGAATTTTCCTTAACACTAAAACAAGGCCAGACCAAAAGTTTCACTCCCAGGGCTGGAGTATGCCAGGTGTAATATTATTAGATATTAATGTAGATGTGATGCAATAATTTGATGCACAAGCCTGTTTTCTTTGTGTATTACCTTAATGACTCTGTCCTGGCAGTGCTGGATGATCTTACACAGCTCCTCTGTACCCTGAGACTCGAGACTCTGATGAAGGATCTGCTCAAACATCTAGTAAAACACAATTTGTAGTTTTGTACCTAACTTTGTGACATACATGCATGTAACACCAGACAAACTGACTCATATAGGAATATCCCATGAAATAATGTGATAATGTTATTTATCACATGTGGAACCAGTTAACCAATAACAGTTAACCAATAACCAGTTAACCAATAACCTATATCAGACTGTTTAGTCAGTAGTAGATCTGGGCCCTTTGGACAAACACTGACGGGCTGCTCACGTCAAACTGTTGCTGCAGACCCTCAAGGCTCAGGTTCACCACCTTCTCATAGCAGCTGTGCATCTTAACTGGATGGAAAGCCAGCATGGAGATCTTCTCCATGTGCTGAGGAGGAAGACAAGAAGGGAGAGGAAGAGATGGATGAGGCATGGACAGATTTGGGAAAAATGTATAATTGTGTCTCACAATAAATATACTACTGCAAAAGTATCACTAATGTTACACTAGACAAATGCTGTTTAAATCACAAACATATTTGGAATAGGAGTATAGGAATTGCGGATAGATAACATTTGTTTTGTAAAGATCCAGATTCTTGTGCTTCAACTGCGAAAATCAGAGTGCATTTTCTATACATAATCATTATATATTGTGCTTCAATTTAAGCACATTCTCATGTTATGGGTTTTATTTAAAGCAACACAATTTTCAACCTTCACGTAATGTCTCTAAGCAGGGATGGGAAGTATTTCTGATACATGTATTAAAAAAAATACATATTTAAAATACGAAATATGCTCTTTTCTGGAGATGATGAAAAATTCCTTCAGATTTTGTACCAATATATTTCCATTATGTGTATTTTATTTAAAATACTGTAACATACATCCTTTGAAAAAAAGTGATGACATAAGAAGACAAATTGCAGGATGCTGCTTCAGATTGGACGTCATGGTGCTTGTGCCTACTTTAATTTGCCAGGACTTGTTAAGATCACAATTAGTCTACATAAGAATTGAATTGAGTCAAGCGATTACCATCAGAGCTGAGTTTCAAGACTTTAGAGCTCACTCTGTCGTTTACATCGATGACAGTGTTAAAGTCGCCACATAAAATAATTTTGTATCCGACCAATAGCGGTTCTTTAAGTCTTTTAAAAAGTTGAAAAATGTTTGTTCTCTCATGAGAGGTGTACACGTGTATCGTTCGTATTTTTTCTCCTCGGTAAAAACAATCCAACATGAGCAATCTACAAGGAATTAAATTAGGAAATCATTCGTTTTACGAATAATAGTGACATCACCAGTTTTAGAAAAAAGATCCCACCATCAGCTTTACTTTCGCCAATAGAAATTACACTTAGACCTTTGTTCCACATGCTGGATACCGTTACTCTTTACTTGTGTTCAGTCTCAGTTCTTGACAACATAATATGTCAAAGTCAGTTTTCAACAAGAATTTAATTTGTTGGGCTCTAAAAGAATTTGATTGGATGCCATGGGCATTCCAAGATGAAACTTTGGGGAAGGTCATAAATGTTTGGGGGGTTATGGTGTGGGTTTGTCGTGATTTTATAATATATACATATATATATATATTTATATATATTTATTTTAAAATAAGTTGTTGCCAAAGTTGTTGCTGTAAGGGGGGCTCTCTGCTACAGCCTGCGGGTAAAGCGGGGTGCTGCCAACTCGCTGACCCTGACCCTTATACCTATTCCAAGCCCTACCAGTAGAGGTCCCCCAAGCCCCAATTTATGTGCTGGAATAAAATGATATCAAAGTTTAGTTGGGGTGGCAAAAGACCCACGATAAGACTGGAAACTCTCCAGCTGCCAAAAGAAGAAGGAGGGATGAGACTTCCAAAATTAAAGGAATACTACCATGCGGCCCAATTGAGATATATTGTAGGTTGGTGCAAACCAGACACAGTGAAATGAAATAGAAAAAGAGTTTGGAGAAAACCCAGTACAGAATATAATTGGGGATAAAGAAACATACAAGAAGATTCAAAACCAAATAGACACAATCACGATGTTCACATACAAAATATGGTTCAGCATAATACAAAAATATAAGATACAGAAAGACACTAATTTATTGAATATGATAGCAATTTTACACCGACTAGGTACGATATAGGATTTAAACAGTGGACAACCAAGGGAATCACAGCATGGTGTGTTTTGGTGAAAGATGGACAGCTTGAGAGTTTCCAAAATATGACAGAAAAAAAGGATTTAGATAATCAATCATGAATTCTGTGGATTCCTGCAACTTAGAGACTACTATATGAAAGAGATCAGGATGGACCCCTCCTGAGAAGTGAATAGTGTGATCCAGATCATCATAATCAACGCATACAAAGAAACCACAATTAGAATTATATTGGGACTATATAAAAAAAATGCTACAAAATACATAAAAAAAAAGATGGGAATCAGGATTTAACATAAAACTTAGTGATGAAGATTGGCTAAGATTGGTATAATCTGCCAGACATTAGCCTCATGTATGAAACAAAGTGATTTTGAAGCAGAAACATATTTAGGTTACAAGGTCAGAGCTGCAGTGACTTCCTGACAAGTACAAATGAGCATTTCATGGGTTGTACTGGCAACAGATATGACAAATGTTGGGTGGCTGGGAGATTTTTTTTTAATCAGTCTTGAATATGTCAAAGATTACCCACAATATTAACTTTGAAGCATTGTTAGTTTTGTGTAGCATCAGCTAAAACATGTACTCCCTCCCCTCTTAATTTGAAAAGAGGACATTTGTAATATGGAAATGATTGAATATTTGGTGGTTTTGAGGAGGACTGATGCAGGACAAAAGTATTAATCTTTTATGACAACAATTCTTGGGAGTGAACATTCCTGCCATATACTCAAGTGTATGGTGAAAACAATGTTCAGTGTTCTATTGATCTATTAATAAAATGTTTTCATTTGAATTCCAATTTGCCAAGAGACCTTCTTACAAGAAAGTGTGCCATATGCACTAACACAGTGGAAATGAATCATAATGAAGCCTGAGGGTTAAGGAAACAGTTTGTCATCAACTAAATACTGTAGGTGTCCAAAGCCTGAGGGTCAACCTCTTTCCCCGGATGAAGCAGAATCCAGTCACGTTAACTGTGCGTTGTAAGAACCGAAAAGACTGTCATAAAAAAAAAAATAATAATTACAACACCCACACTGTATCAACATTCAGAGTGGACCTAATTTTTAAGAATAGAGGGATAGATTTAGTGTATAGCCTACTTGTTAAATAGACAGGACAGTGCAGCAGCAGCACCAGCGAAGCTCTCTGAACAGATCAGCAATGTGACCCACAGTCCTCACAACCGAAGACGCAGCTGAAACACAGCAAGCGGTTCTTCGAAAACGGGAGCTTTGCAGCTGCGGGTCCGGGTGAGAGGACATCGGTTCTCACAGTGGAACTGTTCAGACAGCAAGTCTGGCTCCCGTGTAACGTCGCAGACAACACCATCTCAGAGATAGGATACTGACTGTATTTAAACACTAAACTTTCGAAAAAAACAGCAAAGCGAAAAAGAAAAAAAAGAGCATGGAACATTTACATGTGCATATATTAGTATTAACTATATTTCGATTAATGCGTGTGTGTTTAAATGCATGTGTATGTATGTAGTGAAAAGACGTAGTTACTGTAATTAACGAACACATTTTAGCAATGGCCTGCTGTTTAGCTCATTATAATAATGTAAAATTTCACTTACCTCTACATTTTTGAGCATCTTCCTGTGACATGTCAATAGCCTCCCTCTACCACCAACTTCCCCAGTAATTCCTTGGTCAGCGACTGATGCTGCAACTCCATTACATGTTCATCCACCTGCTGAGCAGACACTAACCTGTTCACGTTTTGGATATTAATCCGCTGCTGCTGTGGTGGGGAACTACGTTGCTTGGCTGGAGTGTGATGATGGTCGATAATTATCTTAAAGCTACAGTAGTAGTTGAAATAAACTGCCCCTTTGTTTCACCATACATGCATGGCAGAAATGTTCGCTTCCAAGATTTTTTGTAATAAAAACATAACAGATTAATCCTCTGCATTCTTTGTGCTTTTGGATTTTTTTTTGAGGATATCTTTGGCTGTGTTGATGCAAATTGCTTCAAATTTGGTGTAGGTGAAGTTATTTTTTTATGTAATATAAATCTACCACTGTCAGGGAATATCAACATTTTTCATTATCTGAAGCTAAAATTATGTTAGTGTATTTTAGGGATATCATAATGAATGTTTGTGTGTGTGTGTGCTGATTGAGTAATATGAACTTTTAAAACAGCAATGAAAGACTGGTTCATTCTTCTTTTACATGTCATTTAGCAGACGTTTCATCAAAGCGACTTACACCTTCATATTTATGAACATCAGCTTGTTTCCTTTCTGTCTGTAGATGAGTGGGAGCCACTGATATCACAGCACCTCCACACAAAGTGTTTGGCACCGTCAGTTTGACTGGAAACACTCTTATTGAACCCCATCAGCTTTTTGAAATGTTGGCTCCTGATTGGAGTTTCTCGCAGATTTACAGTGACTGACAGCAGCCGTTTCCTTTTTGTTTTTGAATAAATGTCCTAAAATGGTGACAAATTCCCTTAATCAGTTTTTTACTTGTTTATCATCATATATAATTGTGTATTGGCAATACAAAGAGAAATGTTCTGAAAATGATACAAGAACACTAAATCACAGTGGAAAGATTAGAAATGCTGCCTGTGGTACCTGTAAACGTGGTAACATGGTGAACTGTGCCCTGGCAACAGTCTTATATTTATGCACTTTGAAGCCCTCGCCATGTGAAACTGCTGCACAGCTCTGATCTCAGCTGCTGCCGAGGTCAACACCTCGCTTGTTTACTGAAACTTTAAAAAAAGAAAAAGTGCCACCAAATCATAAAGCGACTGCACTTTCTTCAAGTCCACATTGATTCATTTTCTCCACACATTGGACTTAAATGAGCCTGGAAGGGTCTGCTGTGCGAGGACCATTATCCATTTGGAGCTAATTAAACTCATTTTTACCAGAGACAGATAGACTGAGTCTCCACCTTTTTTTCCACACATAAAAAAACATGCACTGTAGTTGTCTTGAATGTTCAGACATAATCTGCCTTCATTTCAACCAGCTAGTCAGTGAGTGAACATTTGTTTGTCAAAGGATTATCTTGTGGCGTTTTTTTTTTTCTTTGACACATTGTTAAGTGATTGTTGTATGTCTTCTAATCCATATGTATGTGCATATCATTTCTAATGTATAGATTATAATGCTTATCTTTTATGATCTGTTTTATGTTCTTTCTTTTACATGCACTTCAAGAAGTCTTACTTTCCTTTACGTTGTCAGTGCCCTTTTTATGTGAAGGCTTCTTTTCTATAAACGTGAGAGCGTCATTGTCAGAAGGCACTGACGATATGAGAATAGAATAAACAAAACCTGTCAATGTGACGGATTGAATTGTCTCTGTATTACCAGCTGTTATTTTATTTAATAATTTGTTCAAAATGCCATTTTAATATCAGTATTTTTGTATTTTCTTATGCTTTGTTGTAATTACCTGAGGGCAACAGTAGGGGAAGTGTAGCACTGTTGAGCTACCTTACTCTGCACTTCACTCCTTTCTCTCAGTCATTAACATCTGTGATCCGAGGAAAGTGTGTGTCCTTGTATTCTTCACTCATTACTCCCCTTTTCAGGGCTTTTACATCAACATTCAAGGTGGTATTGTTTGAATTATGGCAGATGGAGTAAGAAATGCGACACACATTCACGGTGCATTAAGAAGTCACAGTGACCAGTCCAGGGTGCACCCCGCCTTACATCCTACGGTTCGTGTTCACACTGAATGAGACACATTGTAATACAAGACCAGAACTGGATGATTGGATATTTCCGAGAGCAGCAATCTGAGAAATTTAAGTGATGGAAAAATAAATAACCACTCTTGCTCTCTTTTTTTGAAAAATGCGGGCTTCTGGAAATCACTTCACACATGCAACAGACGTGACTTACACAGAAATTACAGCTCCTTCAGGTAAATGTTTTGGTACTTTGATCAATGCATCTGTATGATAAATATTACAGCACCTTGTGATTTTTTTTTTGGATTTCAAATGATATTGTATAACAACAATATTTCTTATTCTTATCACCATCAGACAACACTTCATCTGCAGCTGAGATGGAAACAGGGTCGTCAAATCAAGAGGCACAGACATGTCAGGAGGATGCTGCTCCAATGGACAACACAGGTGGACAGCAGGGTGCCACACTGAAAATCCCTGCATTCACCAGGGGCCGCAGCCAACTGGATGCAAACGATGTGGAACAGAACAGCAAACTAGCTCACGCCAGGATCCATGTGGAACGAGTTATTGGTTGTATGCACAGCAAGTTTAACATTAAATGGGACCATGTGCCTGGATACAGATAACTAACAGATAATATAAATGAACTACAGACACAGAAGGGGAATCTTGCTGAAGCCCAAGCCCACGACAGATGCAAGAAAAGATCGAAGGGAGATCGAGGAGGAACAACAAACTAATACGTCATACTACATGTGATGTCGGCAACTGATTGGCAGGGTGTAGAAGGCACTGGAAGAGTCGAATGGCATATTTCAGTTCATTGACTGTGTTACAGGGAGTCTGCACTCCAGTCATGCAGAAAGATTCTGTGAACAAATCTTTTTTAACCCTCTGCATTCTTCGTGCTTTTGGATTTTTTTGTGGATATCTTTGGCTGTGTTGATGTAAATTGCTTGAAATTTGGTGTAGGTGAAGTTACTTTTTATGTAATATAAATCTACCACTGTCAGGGAATATCAACATTTTTCATTATCATATAACAAACAGCAGGCCATTTCAATCAATATCTGAAGCTAAAATGATTTGGGTGTATTTTAGGGATATCATAGTATGGTGGGAATGTGGGTTTAGGAATGAATGTGTCTATGTGTGTGTCTGTGTGTATGTGAAACTCCAGGCACTTCTTGTTCTCACATCAAGTTCAAATCGACATGATACACAGGCACCTACACCTACAAAGAGGCTCATACACACATTCACTCCTTTGAGTAAAAAAAAGAAACAGGCATCTTGAGGGACTTCAAAGACTTGCCCTCTACGTGAACCCAAACAAAAGTCTGGTTTTGTTTACACAGGTGCAATTACAGGTAAACACAATGTTTCACTTTGTTTGGGGCTCAATTCATCCTGACTGTCAAAGACACAGCCTCAGACGCTGAAGACCTCGACCTCATCAACATCAGTCACAATGTACTGAAAAAGAAAAAGGTTAAATAATTTATCAAAACTAACCCTAACCCTATCATATTATAGTGATTACATGTAAAATAATTACATCAAATCAAACATAAGCTAGATGTTTTGTATGACCTGTGTGATCATCCGTTTTTGATGAAGTTTAAAATCCATAATTTGTATTAGTAGTGTATGATTTCACTTTCACTGAACTCAGTACCACTTATACTTCATATACTAGTAGTATGGAGTACTTTTACTGTATACGTTTTGGAGGAATATAGGGTCAAAGTTCACTTTTTGCAACAAACAATAGGCTAACATTTTTTGATGAAGTATAAAATCCTTATTTTTTATCAGTAGTTTATGATTTTACTTTCCCTGGATTCAGTACCTCTTGTACTTCATATGCTATTAATATGAAGTACTTTTAATGTATACTTTTGGAGTAACCTGGGCTCCCTTCACACCAAGCAATCTTATTTCTGGTTTTCAAAATAAAGTCCTATCGGATGCGATTACAACATACTGAAAAATAAATGTTCAAATTATATGTCAATTTAATTTATTATATAACAATAATATCACATTATAGTGATTACATGTAAAATAATTGTTGAATATTTTCTAGTTTCTGTCATTTTTCAGCTTCTTAAATGTGAATATTTTTGACTTTCGTTTGCAATTATAGGTAAACACAATACTTTGTTTGGGGCTCAATTCATCCTGACGGTCAAGACACAGCCTGAGACGCTGAAGCCCTCGACCTCATCAACTATCAGTCACAATGTACTGATTATATATTAATTATATATCAAAACAAACCCCAAGCCTATCACATTATAGTGAATACATGAAAAATAATTACATCAAATCAAGCATAAGGTAGATGTATTGTATGACCTGTGTAATCATCCGTTTTAAGTATAAAATTAATTCATATATTAGTAGTATGGAGTACTTTTACTGTATACTTATTGAGTAATCCTGAGTCAAATTTCCCTTCTTTTTTTTTACACTTGCACAATGATAACAATGTTCTTCTTGGTGCCAGTGATTTTATTGTGCAAGAAACACTGTGAATCTGTGAATATAGTATCTCTACTATATTCACAGATTCACAGTGTTTCTTGCACAACGTGTTTCTTCATGAACGTCTTCTCAGACGTTCATGAATAACCATCCATAATCTGTGTGGCGCTGTCTTTACTGTGAACTTCAAGTGGCAGTCACTCATTCATCATCCTCACGCTGACACCTACTGGCGAGAAACGGTATTGTTACTTGAATTTTTGCTGGGTTTTTTTGGTTTTTTTTACAGATGACACAAGGCCTTTGAAATGATATAAGCAAGAAGAATAATGGGGGGCGTACTTCATGTACTAGTAGTATGAAATACTTTTACTGTATATGTTTTGGAGGAATATAGGGTCAAAGTTTACTTTTTGCAACAAATAACAGGGTAATCATTTTTTTGGCTATCAGGCAACTGTAATTTCACAGTATTGTTTTGTCAGCTGCCTAAATTATGTTAAATCCGATTAATGCTATGCTATATATTTAAATCAAGTCTCTAACACAACAAAGTGTGTAATAAATGAGGGTTAGGGTTAGGGTTATTACATGAAAGCCAGTGCATCTGAATACTTTTCAGATGCACTGATTTGATTACACTGAAATGATTTTCTTCACACATTTTGAATTTGAAAATGCTCAGTGGGACCTGAGGAAGTGGACCTGAGGTGTTGCCAAGGGGAAAGTAATCCTCACAGCAGGCTCCCTGCTAAGTGAAATTCATTTTTGTGTTGGGGATGCAACTCCTCAAATGGATCAAATACCTGAAACTGTGTGAGAATTCCAAGCATCAATAAACCGTTGGATTCCGATGCTGGCAGCTCAGGTTTGACACACAGTATGGGACTGTGGTGTCCTCCATATCAAGAAGCTCTTGGTCCACCAGGTGAACCAAGGCGGCCTTCAGTGGAAGTGTTGTTCACTTCCTATGGTTCTGTAAAAATGCAGAGCAGAAGGGAATTAAAAAAAGGTTTTATGTTGCTTTTAGGTTTCAAGCCCAGTCAATCGAACACATTTTAGGAAATATTAATGTTATTCCAAGATTATCTTTTACTTTTCACATGCCATATAACTCAGAAAAGATTTGTGGGAAAAAGAAATGCAAATAATTTCATGACCACTGTCTGATATAATCTAGTAACATGTATCAATATAGACACACAGGAGCTATATACACAACCACCCAGACACTCCACTGTCCAAGTACTGAAAAATACATACCCACACACACATCACATATGGTGTTGAGAGAAATAATGTTTAGAAACACTTTTAAATACCCTTGTTAATGTCTCTGTGTATCCTGACAGTTTTTCTTGCACATACAGTGAGAGATAGAATTCTCCTCCATGGTCCACCCTCACTTGGTCCACAAAGGCCATAGGTCACAACAGCATTCCTGCTTAAGCAATGAAAAGGGAAATAAAAAATAAAAAGACATTAACCAGCTCATTCTGTCATGAGGCCGTGTCTCAAATTCCACATCCTATCACAAGTTAATAAGACATATTTCATATATACGGGGGTAGAGTGGCTCAGTGGTTAGGACCGGAACCCTGTGTGCGAAAGACAGCATGGTCGTAATGGTCGCAAGTAATGGCTGAATTGTACTCAATTCCATTGTTAGTCACTTTGGATAAAAGTGTCTGCTAAATGACATGTTATGGAATATTTTAATGGGTTCATCAACTGGCCGTCGCTTATTACAGTGCTGCTTCACAGTATGTATCCTTTCATTTATAAGACCACCTAAATACATAAAATACAAATACAATACAAACAATAGGAGAGAAGGGATGGAAACAACCATAGTTAGTGGAGAAGGGGGTTTTTTTACATTGTGGACATGGAGCTCTACTGAAGAGGAACTCAGTCCATAAACCCTTTAGAACTATGTTTGCAGGGCATCAGACTAACGTTTTACAAGAAGAACTGAACATTTTAGGAGAGCAAGCAAAACATTTAGGGGAGCACACCTTAAATTGACTTGCAAAGCAAATATTCATATTTCCTCTAATTTTCACTGTATTACTGATCTACTGATCTATTACTGATTACTGATTGAAAATATCAGAGGACCATGCACAGAACGGATTAAGCTGTCCACTATTTTGCTCAAAACAAGATCAATTGATAAAGTTAGGTTGCCATGGAGATTTACTCTCTGAAGCTCTTCCAGACCAGGATAAGAGCCAGTAGAGATTAAAACTACTGATGCTTACATTTGGTTAGCTGTCACTCTTATTGGTAAATAATTGAATTAACCCCCATGAAAATATTATGCTGTATGTCATCTTATACTATTTTGACTGTAATCAATCATTCATGCCTACGGTGGTCATTATTAGAGGTTTGATAATATTCTACATATATTATTGCATTATTTTGTCAACATGAGGAGTTAAAGGCTCCAGAAAAAATAAAAAAAACACTGAATGCTGCCATTGTGAAAGGTCAACTGACACCAATAGAAAAATACATCCCAACAGAGAAATCATTGCAAAATCAAACACTGAAGGTATATAACTATATCTTATAAGATTTTAACTTCATTTGTGAGGTTTATGTTATGGGACAGTAGAAAAATGAAAAAAATCAGAAAACAGCCGTGTCCCTGCTGAATGCACACAAAAACAGACACTAACAGAAAAACACATCCAAACAGTGAAATCATTGCAAAATCAAACACTGAGGGTACAGAAGTATATCTCATAAGATTTTAACTTTATTTTTGAGGTTTATGTTATGGGACAGTAGAAAAATGAAAAAAATCAGAAAACAGCCGTATACTTGCTGAATGCGCACAAATACAGACACAAATAGAAAAACACATCCAAACAGTGAAATCATTGCAAAATCAAACACTAAGGGTACAGAAGTATATCTTATGAGATTTTAACTTTATTTGTGAGGTTTATGTTATGGGACAGTAGAAAAATGAAAAAATCAGAAAACAGCCGTGTCCCTGCTGAATGCGCACAAAAACAGACACTAACAGAAAAACACATCCAAACAGTGAAATCATTGCAAAATCAAACACTGAGGGTACAGAAGTATATCTTATAAGATGTTAACTTTATTTTTGAGGTTTATGTTATGGGACAGTAGAAAAATGAAAAAAATCAGAAAACAGCCGTATACTTGCTGAATGCGCACAAATACAGACACAAATAGAAAAACACATCCAAACAGTGAAATCATTGCAAAATTAAACACTGAAGGTATATGACTATATCTTATGAGATCTTAACTTTATTTGTGAGGTTTATGTTATGGGACAGTAGAAAAATGAAAAAAATCAGAAAACAGAATATCCCTGCTGAATGCGCACAAATACAGACACAAATAGAAAAACACATTCAAACAGTGAAATCATTGCAAAATCAAACACTGAAGGTATATGACTATATCTTATGAGATGTTAACTTTATTTGAGAGGTTTATGTTATGGGACAGTAGAAAAATGAAAAAAATCAGAAAACAGCCGTGTCCCTGCTGAATGTGCACAAAAACAGACACAAATAGAAAAACACATTCAAACAGTGAAATCATTGCAAAATCAAACACTGAAGGTATATAACAATATCTTATAAGATGTTAACTTTATTTGTGAGGTTTATGTTATGGGACAGTAGAAAAATGAAAAAAATCAGAAAACAGTCGTATTCCAGCTGAATGCGCACAAAAACAGACAAAAATAGAAAAACACATTCAAACAGTGAAATCATTGCAAAATCAAACACTGAAGGTATATAACTATATCTTATAAAATGTTAACTTTATTTGTGAGGTTTATGTTATGGGACAGTAGAAAAATGAAAAAAATCAGAAAACAGCCGTATCCCTGCTGAATGCGCACAAAAACAGACACAAATAGAAAAACACATCCAAACAGTAAAATCATTACAAAATTAAATAATGAAGGTATATAACTATATCTTATGAGATGTTAACTTTATTTGTGAGGTTTATGTTAAGGGACAGTAGAAAAATGAAAAAAATCAGAAAACTGCCGTATCCCTGCTAAATGCGCACAAAAACAGACACAAATAGTGTCATAGTTCAGCTTCTTAAATGTGAATATTTTCTACTTTGTGCCATTTCTCAGCTTCTTAAATGTGAATATTTTCTACTTTGTGACATTTCTCAGCTCCTTAAACGTGAATATTTTCCACTTTCTGTCATTTTTCACTATCTTAAGGGTGAAAATTTCTACTTGCTGACCTGTTTTCAGCTTCATAAATGTGAATATTTTCTACTCTCTGTGATTTCTCAGCTTCTTAAATGTGAATATTTTCTACTTTGTTTCATTGTTCAGCTTCTTTAATGTGAATATTTTCTACTCTCTGTGATTTCCCAGCTTCTTTAATGTGAATATTTTCTTCTTTCTTTCATTTTTCAGCTTCTTAAATGTGAATATTTTCTACTTTCTTTCATTGTTCAGCTTCTTATATATGAATATTTTCTACTTTCTGACATTTTTCAGCTTCTTAAATGTGAATATTTTCTACTTTCTTTCATTGTTCAGCTTCTTATATGTGAATATTTTCTACTTTCTGTCATTTTTCAGCTTCTTAAATGTGAATATTTTCTACTTTGTGACATTTCTCAGCTTCTTAAATGTGAATATTTTCTACTTTCTGTCATTTTTTTCAGCTTCTTAAATGTGAATATTTTCTACTTTGTGACATTTTTCAGCTTCTTAAATGTGAATATTTTCTACTTTCTGTCATTTTTCAGCTTCTTAAATGTGAATATTTTCTACTCTCTGTCATTTTTCAGCTTCTTAAATGTCAATATTTTCTACTTTCCGTCATTTTTCAGCTTCTTTAATGTGAATATTTTCTACTTTCTGTCATTTTTCAGCTTCTTAAATGTGAATATTTTCTTCTTTCTTTAATTTTTCAGCTTCTTAAATGTGAATATTTTCTACTTTCTTTCATTGTTCAGCTTCTTATATATGAATATTTTCGACTTTCTGACATTTTTCAGCTTCTTAAATGTCAATATTTTTTACTTTCTCTCATTTTTCAGCTTCTTAAATGTCAATATTTTCTACTTTTTATCTTTTTTAAGCTTCTTATATGTGAATATTTTCTACTTTCTGACATTTTTCAGCTTCTTAAATGTGAATATTTTCTACTTTGTGCCGTTTCTCAGCTTCTTAAATGTGAATATTTTCTACTTTGTGACATTTCTCAGCTCCTTAAACGTGAATATTTTCCACTTTCTGTCATTTTTCACTATCTTAAGGGTGAACATTTATACTTGCTGACCTGTTTTCAGCTTCTTAAATGTGAATATTTTCTACTTTGTTTCATTGTTCAGCTCATTAATGTGAATATTTTCTACTCTCTGTGATTTCCCAGCTTCTTAAATGTGAATATTTTCTTCTTTCTTTCATTTTTCAGCTTCTTAAATGTGAATATTTTCTACTTTCTTTCATTGTTCAGCTTCTTATATATGAATATTTTCTACTTTCTGACATTTTTCAGCTTCTTAAATGTGAATATTTTCTACTTTCTTTCATTGTTCAGCTTCTTATATGTGAATATTTTCTACTTTCTGTCATTTTTCAGCTTCTTAAATGTGAATATTTTCTACTTTGTGACATTTCTCAGCTTCTTAAATGTGAATATTTTCTACTTTCTGTCATTTTTTTCAGCTTCTTAAATGTGAATATTTTCTACTTTCTGTCATTTTTTTCAGCTTCTTAAATGTGAATATTTTCTACTTTGTGACATTTTTCAGCTTCTTAAATGTGAATATTTTCTACTTTCTGTCATTTTTCAGCTTCTTAAATGTGAATATTTTCTACTCGCTGTCATTTTTCAGCTTCTTAAATGTGAATATTTTCTACTTTCCGTCATTTTTCAGCTTCTTTAATGTGAATATTTTCTACTTTCTGTCATTTTTCAGCTTCTTAAATGTGAATATTTTCTTCTTTCTTTAATTTTTCAGCTTCTTAAATGTGAATATTTTCTACTTTCTTTCATTGTTCAGCTTCTTATATATGAATATTTTCGACTTTCTGACATTTTTCAGCTTCTTAAATGTCAATATTTTTTACTTTCTCTCATTTTTCAGCTTCTTAAATGTCAATATTTTCTACTTTTTATCTTTTTTAAGCTTCTTATATGTGAATATTTTCTACTTTCTGACATTTTTCAGCTTCTTAAATGTGAATATTTTCTACTTTGTGCCATTTCTCAGCTTCTTAAATGTGAATATTTTCTACTTTGTGACATTTCTCAGCTCCTTAAACGTGAATATTTTCCACTTTCTGTCATTTTTCACTATCTTAAGGGTGAAAATTTATACTTGCTGACCTGTTTTCAGCTTCTTAAATGTGAATATTTTCTACTTTGTTTCATTGTTCAGCTCATTAATGTGAATATTTTCTACTCTCTGTGATTTCCCAGCTTCTTAAATGTGAATATTTTCTTCTTTCTTTCATTTTTCAGCTTCTTAAATGTGAATATTTTCTACTTTCTTTCATTTTTCAGCTTCTTAAATGTGAATATTTTCTACTTCGTGACATTTCTCAGCTTCTGAAATGTGAATATTTTCTACTTTGTGACATTTTTCAGCTTCTTAAATGTGAATATTTTCTACTTTGTGACATTTCTCAGCTTCTTAAATGTGAATATTTTCTACTTTGTAACAGTTCTCAGCTTCTTAAATGTGAATATTTTCCACTTTCTGTCATTTTTTACTATCTTAAGGGTGAAAATTTCTACTTGCTGACATTTTTCAGCTTCATATATGTCAATATTTTTTACTTTCTTTCATTTTTCAGCTTCTTGAATGTCAATATTTTCTACTTTCTGTAGGTTCTGTAGGTTGGACAATGTGCTGGTCCTCCTCCTCACTGCTGGGTCCATGTCTGGATCGCTGCAGATTACTATAACACACACTATAACAATTTAAACCTTCACTTTTACAACTATATGAAGATTCTCAGTTATAATTACTAATAAAATCACGAATAAAACATCTCTCCCTCTAGATTTGCTATCTCCGCGAAACAGAATTCAGCTCCATCACAGCAACTTGGAAGTGCCGAGGCTGTTGGTTCACAGCATTACATTACATTACATTACATGTCATTTAGCAGATGCTTTTATCCAAAGCGACTTACAATAAGTGCATTTGGGTACAAACAAGAGCTAGAAGTAAGTAAGAGCTTCAAGTAAGCCAAACTATGAAGTGCTAGTCATAAGTGCGATGTATAAGCAAGTTTTTTTTTTGGTTTTTTTTGTCGTCGCTGTCGTCTTAGTCAAGGTAGAGTCGGAAGAAATGTGTTTTTAGTCGGCGGCGGAAGATGTGGAGGCTTTCTGGTGTCCGGATGTCGATGGGGAGCTCGTTCCACCATTTGGGAGCTAGGACAGTGAACAGTCTCGAGTTCTGTGAATGCCTCTGCGATCCTCTCAGTGAGGGGGCATCGAGCCAGTTTGCTGATGCAGAGTGGAGTGGGCGGGCTGGGGTGTAGGTTTTGATCATGTCCTGGATGTAGGCTGGACCGGATCCGTTTGTAGCATGGAACGCAAGCACTAGAGTCTTGAAGCGGATGCGAGCAGCTACAGGAAGCCAGTGAAGGGAGCGGAGGAGAGGTGTAGTGTGGGAGAATTTTGGTCAGTTGAAGACCAGTCGAGCTGCTGCATTCTGGATGAGCTGCAGAGGTCGTATGGCACACGCAGGGAGACCAGCCAGGAGGGAGTTGCGAAGTCCAAGCATGAGATAACAAGAGCCTGGACCAGAACCTGTGCCGCTTTCTGGGTTAGAAGAGGCCGTATCCTTCTGATGTTGTGCAACATGTATCTGCAAGATCGAGCTGTTGCAGCAATGTTGGCAGTGAGGGAGAGATGGTCATCAAGTGTCAACAGCACTGTCACACACACTCCCAAAGACTGGGTATGCTGTGTTGAACTGTTGTTCTGTATTTTGCTGCTCCTCCAGAGACTGAAAGGGATTAGTGCCAAATACTGACTCCCTGGTCAGGTTTGCTCCCCTCATTGCAGGTAGAGCTCAGCAGCCTCTGCTGAACCTGGCAGAAGTTCTTCTGGCAACGTCACCTGACACGTGCCCTTGGCCAGGACATTTGGGATCCCTCTTCCTTATGAAAGACCAAGGGAATATTGAATCGGTTCATTTTTCTCTTGGTGCTGAGACACATTCTATTGTATTGCAACTAACTGCCAATATCACAGTATCAGTATTGTTAAAGCCTACTTACACTGACATAAGCCGTCTGTGTTGGTGTATATGTCTGATTTGGCCAGCAGGCAACTGTAGTTGCCTAAGTTATGTAATATCTGATCCATGTGAATGTGTCACAGAGAAGGAATAAGGATATGCAGCTTAAAAACAATACATGAGCTAGTTGATCAGTTCTTATGTAAATCTAATCATTACGTTTTTAAAATCTAAATTTTTAAAAGGGATTTTTTTTTATTTATGACAAAAAAAATTAATGCTATGCTATTTATTTAAATCAAGTCTCTAACACAACAAAATGTATAATAAATGAAGGGCTTTGAATACTTTTCAGATGCACTGTATCTGTGTGTGATTTTTCTCACACATTTTGAATTTGAAAATGCTCAGTGGGACCTGAGGAAGTGGACCTGAGGTGTTGCCAAGGGGAAAGTAATCCTCACAGCAGGCTCCCTGCTAAGTGAAATTAATTTTTGTGTTGGGGATACAACTCCTCAAATGGATCAAATACCTGAAACTGTGTGAGAATTCCAAGCATCAATAAACCGTTGGATTCCGATGCTGGCAGCTCAGGTTTGACACACAGTATCGAACTGTGGTGTCCTCCATATCAAGAAGCTCTTGGTCCACCAGGTGAACCAAGGCGGCCTTCAGTGGAAGTGTTGTTCACTTCCTGTGGTTCTGTAAAAATGCAGAGCAGAAGGGAATTAAAAAAAAGTTTTCTGTTGCTTTTAGGTTTCAAGCCCAGTCAATGGAAAACATTTTAGGAAATATTAATGTTATTCCAAGATTATCTTTTATTTTTTACATGCCATATAACTCAGAAAAGATTTGTGGGAAAAAGAAATGCAAATCATTTCATGACCACTGTCTGATATAATCTAGTAACATGTATCGATATAGACACACAGGAGCTATATACACAACCACCCACACACTCCACTGTCCAAGTACTGAAAAATACATACCCACACACACATCACATATGGTGTTGAGAGAAATAATGTTTAGAAACACTTTTAAATACCCTTGTTAATGCTGTCTCTGTGTATCCTGACAGTTTTTCTTGCACATACAGTGAGAGATAGAATTCTCCTCCATGGTCCACCCTCACTTGGTCCACAAAGGCCATAGGTCACAACAGCATTCCTGCTTAAGCAATGAAAAGGGAAATAAAAGATAAAAAGACATTAACCGGCTCATTCTGTCATGAGGCCGTGTCTCAAATTCCACATCCTACCACAAGTTTATAAGACATATTTCATATATACGGGGGTAGAGTGGCTCAGTGGTTAAGACCGGTACCCTGTGTGCGAAAGACAGCATGGTCTCATACTCAATTACGTTGTTAGTCACTTTGGATAAAAGTGTCTGCTAAATGACATGTTATGGAATATTTTAATGGTTCATCAACTTGCCGTCTCTTATTACAGTGCTGCTTCAAAGTATGTATCCTTTCATTCATAAGACCACCTAAATACATAAAATACAAACACAATACAAACTTTTTTTTTCTAAAACTTTAACCCGTGTCATGCTTCATTAGAAAATGTAGAAAAAGGATTTATCTACAAAACATATAATAAAAAGTGACAATGACCTGAACATTGTTCAAATCAGGCAGTTCATTCCAAGTTGGTTCCTCTCTCTCACACACACACACACACTCAGACACAGACACACACACTCAGACACAGACACACACGCACAGACACACAGACACACACACAGTCTCAGACACGTCAGCCAATCAATGTAGTTCCCCACCACGTCAGCAGCAGATTACAGTTTTTTATGATTGCATAAACACAAAAAGAAAGAATTACACAATTGTCAACACCTTACACTCAAGGAACAAAACGTTGGACCAGATTTTCACCACTATAAACACAAAGTCAGCCTCACACTTTTTGCAGAACAATACACACAGTGATTTGTGAAACACTAAACACACTTGTATGCATTAGACACAGAAGTATATCATGATGCCTCTTCCTTGCAATTCCAAATCAGCACACACATGAACCAGTTGATTAAACACACATATCAGGTGTGCAAACACATGATTGCTTTATTGCAGACACACCAATCAGGTTTGAGCACTACAAAAATGCAGCAGTAATCCCTGGATAGTGAATGTGTCTGCTGGATAGTGAATGTGTCTGCTGGATAGTGAATGTGTCTGCTGGATAGTGAATGTGTCTGCTGGATAGTGAATGTATCTCCTGGATAGTGAATGTGTCTGCTGGATAGTGAATGTGTCTGCTGGATAGTGAATGTGTCTGCTGGATAGTGAATGTGTCTGCTGGATAGTGAATGTATCTGCTGGATAGTGAATCTATCTGCTGGATAGTGAATTTATCTGCTGGATAGTGAATGTATCTGCTGGATAGTGAATGTGTCTGCTGGATAGTGAATGTGTCTGCTGGATAGTGAATGTATCTGCTGGATAGTGAATGTGTCTGCTGGATAGTGAATGTATCTGCTGGATAGTGAATGTGTCTGCTGGATAGTGAATGTGTCTCCTGGATAGTGAATGTATCTGCTGGATAGTGAATCTATCTGCTGGATAGTGAATGTGTCTGCTGGATAGTGAATGTATCTGCTGGATAGTGAATGTGTCTGCTGGATAGTGAATGTGTCTCCTGGATAGTGAATGTATCTGCTGGATAGTGAATCTATCTGCTGGATAGTGAATTTATCTGCTGGATAGTGAATGTATCTGCTGGATAGTGAATGTGTCTGCTGGATAGTGAATGTGTCTGCTGGATAGTGAATGTATCTCCTGGATAGTGAATGTGTCTGCTGGATAGTGAATGTGTCTGCTGGATAGTGAATGTGTCTGCTGGATAGTGAATGTGTCTCCTGGATAGTGAATGTGTCTGCTGGATAGTGAATGTGTCTGCTGGATAGTGAATGTGTCTGCTGGATAGTGAATGTGTCTGCTGGATAGTGAATGTGTCTGCTGGATAGTGAATGTGTCTGCTGGATAGTGAATGTGTCTGCTGGATAGTGAATGTGTCTGCTGGATAGTGAATGTGTCTGCTGGATAGTGAATGTGTCTCCTGGATAGTGAATGTATCTGCTGGATAGTGAATCTATCTGCTGGATAGTGAATTTATCTGCTGGATAGTGAATGTATCTGCTGGATAGTGAATGTGTCTGCTGGATAGTGAATGTATCTGCTGGATAGTGAATGTATCTGCTGGATAGTGAATGTATCTGCTGGATAGTGAATGTGTCTGCTGGATAGTGAATGTGTCTGCTGGATAGTGAATGTGTCTGCTGGATAGTGAATGTGTCTGCTGGATAGTGAATGTATCTGCTGGATAGTGAATGTATCTGCTGGATAGTGAATGTGTCTGCTGGATAGTGAATGTGTCTGCTGGATAGTGAATCTATCTGCTGGATAGTGAATGTATCTCCTGGATAGTGAATGTATCTGCTGGATAGTGAATGTATCTGCTGGATAGTGAATCTATCTGCTGGATAGTGAATTTATCTGCTGGATAGTGAATGTATCTGCTGGATAGTGAATGTGTCTGCTGGATAGTGAATGTATCTGCTGGATAGTGAATGTATCTGCTGGATAGTGAATGTGTCTGCTGGATAGTGAATGTATCTGCTGGATAGTGAATGTGTCTGCTGGATAGTGAATGTGTCTGCTAGATAGTCTGTTGTGCTTAAAATAAAGAAAATATATCATTCATCACTTGTATTCATTATATGGATTTGAAGGTTATACAACTTTCTGTGCAGAATCAAAATACCTACTGATGTCCAACTGGCTGGGTTTGATTCAGATGCCAGTATTTCATATATCTTCCTGGAAATAGGTAACATCTCCTTAATGACGCACTCAGCAGATCTCGTCTACTTAATATCTGTCTACCACCAACTGGACAACACCAGCACAGAATTTTAGGAGTTTTTTTTTTTCAGGTTAAAACATGATCAAGTAGACTTTTATTAGTTCTAATCATTGTTCTGTCCAGTTGAACAACATGTCAAACTACAGTTTTTTTTATATCATATTATATCACAGAAACTTGATACTATATTGTATAAACGTGATAATTATATCACAGAAACGTGATACTATATTGTATAAACGTGATACTATATTGTATAAACGTGATAATTATATCACATAAACGTGATACTATATTGTATAAACGTGATAATTATATCACAGAAAAGTGATACTATATTGTATAAACGTGATACTATATTGTATAAACGTGATACTATATTGTATAAACGTGATAATTATCACATAAACGTGATACTATATTGTACAAACGTGATAATTATATCACATAAACGTGATACTATATTGTACAAACGTGATAATTATATCACAGTAACGTGATACTATATTGTATAAAAGTGATAATTATATCACATAAACGTGATACTATATTGTATAAACGTGATAATTATATCACAGAAACGTGATACTATATTGTATAAACGTGATAATTATATCACAGAAAAGTGATACTATATTGTATAGACGTGATACTATATTGTATAGACGTGATACTATATTGTATAAACGTGATACTATATTGTATAAACGTGATAATTATCACATAAACGTGATAGTATATGGTATAAACGTGATACTATATTGTATAAACGTGATAATTATCACATAAACGTGATACTATATTGTACAAACGTGATAATTATATCACAGTAACGTGATACTATATTGTATAAACGTGATAATTATATCACATAAACGTGATACTATATTGTATAAACGTGATACTATATTGTATAAACGTGATACTATATTGTATAAACGTGATAATTATCACATAAACGTGATAGTATATTGTATAAACGTGATACTATATTGTATAAACGTGATAATTATCACATAAACGTGATACTATATTGTACAAACGTGATAATTATATCACAGTAACGTGATACTATATTGTATAAACGTGATAATTATATCACATAAACGTGATACTATATTGTATAAACGTGATAATTATATCACAGAAACGTGATACTATATTGTATAAACGTGATAATTATATCACAGAAAAGTGATACTAGATTGTATAAACGTGATACTATATTGTATAAACGTGATACTATATTGTATAAACGTGATAATTATCACATAAACGTGATAGTATATTGTATAAACGTGATACTATATTGTATAAACGTGATAATTATCACATAAACGTGATACTATATTGTACAAACGTGATAATTATATCACAGTAACGTGATACTATATTGTATAAACGTGATAATTATATCACATAAACGTGATACTATATTGTATAAACGTGATAATTATATCACATAAACGTGATACTATATTGTATAAACGTGATAATTATATCACAGAAACGTGATACTATATTGTATAAACGTGATAATTATATCACATAAACGTGATACTATATTGTATAAACGTGATAATTATATCACAGTAACGTGATACTATATTGTATAAACGTGATAATTATATCACATAAACGTGATACTATATTGTATAAACGTGATACTATATTGTATAAACGTGATAATTATCACATAAACGTGATAGTATATTTTATAAACGTGATAATTATATCACATAAACGTGATACTATATTGTATAAACGTGATAATTATCACATAAACGTGATACTAAATTGTACAAACGTGATAATTATATCACAGTAACGTGATACTATATTGTATAAACGTGATAATTATATCACATAAACGTGATACTTTATTGTACAAACGTGATAATTATATCACATAAACGTGATACTATATTGTATAAACGTGATATTATATCACAGAAACGTGATACTATATTGTATAAACGTGATAATTATATCACAGTAACGTGATACTATATTGTATAAACGTGATAATTATATCACATAAACGTGATACTATATTGTATAAACGTGATAATTATATCACAGTAACGTGATACTATATTGTATAAACGTGATAATTATATCACATAAACGTGATACTATATTGTATAAACGTGATAATTATATCACATAAACGTGATACTATGTTGTATAAACGTGATAATTATATCACAGAAACGTGATACTATATTGTATAAACGTGATAATTATATCGCATAAACGTGATACTATATTGTATAAACGTGATACTATATTGTATAAACGTGATAATTATATCACAGAAACGTGATACTATATTGTATAAACGTGATAATTATATTGTATAAACGTGATACTATATTGTATAAACGTGATAATTATATCACAGAAACGTGATACTATATTGTATAAACGTGATAATTATATCGCATAAACGTGATACTATATTGTATAAACGTGATACTATATTGTATAAACGTGATACTATATTGTATAAACGTGATAATTATATCGCATAAACGTGATACTATATTGTATAAACGTGATAATTATATCACAGAAACGTGATAGTATATTGTATAAACGTGATACTATATTGTATAAACGTGATAATTATCACATAAACGTGATACTATATTGTACAAACGTGATAATTATATCACAGTAACGTGATACTATATTGTACAAACGTGATAATTATATCACAGTAACGTGATACTATATTGTATAAACGTGATAATTATATCACAGTAACGTGATACTATATTGTATAAACGTGATAATTATATCACATAAACGTGATACTATATTGTATAAACGTGATAATTATATCACATAAACGTGATGTTGAAAGAACTTTTCCAATCGGCATTTATATATTTTAGCAGTTTGGCTATAACATTTCATACTTTACAAAGTGACATTAATTATTCACAAATTTCACAGAAAGTACATTTCTGTGTTCATAAAAGTCAACACGAGTATTTATTCTTCTCTATTCCTGTCACACACCGGGATAAAAGTCTCTTGTCAACAAGTGTCTGTGAAATACGTGTGTAAATAAAGTTTCAATAAAAGAAGACGCTATCACATTAGTAAACGTCATCACGTTAGTAAACTTCATCACGTTTCAGACGCAGTCTCTTCCGTGACCCAATCAGAGTGTCGTGTAGTGTGAGGGGGTGTGTCGTTGAGTGGAGGGGAGTGTCGCTGAGTGGTCTGCGGGTCTGCAGCTGGACCTACTTGGCCCCGTTTCAGACCAAAACCACACCCCCCGAACGTGGACTGTGTTGTGATTGGCCAGCCAACGAGAGCTTTCCCACTGTCCTGTGTCTGGCCAGGTACCTGGAAGTGACACGTAATTAGCACGTCAGCTCTCAGATACACAGCTCCCCCTCTGGCACGGTGGATACTCTGCATCTCAGCAGCTACAACAAGAGTAGTTCTTCTTCTTCTGCGGTTGAATGTACGCAACCGGATGTGCCCGGACTGGTGCCCGGACTAGTGCCTGCACCAGGAGGCGCTATGGTGGCGAGAGGAGTGGTGAGGTTTACTGATGACGACATCAAACTACGGAAGTGCCGATCTGCTTCACAGAGCCCAGGAAAACAATAAAACCCCATTTTCTCAGCAGTGGCTGAACTGTTTGTTCTGAAACTTTAGGGTTTCATAAACGAGGTCATGACGCAGATACACACACAAACGCAGTGTTAATTGGAGCTTCAGGTCTATGTGGGCTTTAAAACAACATCTTCTTTCTTCCTCTGTACATGTACCTCACAAAAAAACCACACCAAACCTGAAATATCCCTTTAATATTATCTTGAAATTTCAAAATACTATTAAAATATAAATTTTGGTCAATAATGTGCAGCCATGCTATCCACTCACAATCTACCACAACTGATTATCAAATACACACAAACAAAACACAAAACACAAACAAAACACACACAAACCTCCCGATGATAAATCAAGTACACAAACAGCTCTGATTGGCTGCACAGTCAATTCCTGCTGCTACACTTTAAGGCAGATTAATTAGCTCTTCATGTTACATCCACCACAAACATTGTTTTTACATTCACAGCTGACCGTTTAATGTGGAAACATGGATGAGGGGCGGCCACTGTGTCCTGCGACTCTTCAGTGTCCCGCCCTCATAATAGTTCCAAATAGTTCTTGTTGGACCACCAGTCCTTGCCTGGTGCTCACTGTCTCTGCCTGTGAAGGATGAATGGATAGATGGATGGAGTGTGGAGAAGGAGGCTGCTCATGTGGTCCTTAGTTGTCAGCAGCAGGGACGTCGGGGGGTTCTGAGGTTTCTGAAGGAGCCACGTCACTGTTGTTGTCCACCGTGAGCTCCTGCATGGATTCTGTGGCCTCCTGCATGGCTTTACTCTCCTCTGAAACACAAACACCACTCTTAAAAATCAGATTTAATCTGTTTTTGTGTCATTTAGCAGCTTGGGGGTACAGAGCTTTCTGTAGACCAGGTTACCAGGGGCACTGTGCCCTCTAACCCTTACCCCTCACGACATAAACAATCGTTTCCCGTATTAAAATCAAATAGATTCCAGTAGGAAAATGCATAATGACTCCAAAAATACCAAAAAAATCAAAGTTTCAGAACAGGGTTTTATTGTTTTCCTGAGCTCTCTGAAGCGGATCTGAAACAGCGTTTGCTAGTGACGTAACTAGCAAATCTCACCACTCCTCCGAACAGCAGCTCCTCCTGCACGGGTAGGAGGAGGAGGAGGAGATGCATCAACTGCTGGATCTGTTGCTGCTGTAGAAACCAACACTAGACACTTGATAACCTGCTAAACATCTTAAGGACTCAGCACCAAACTCAGTCTGAAGGAAGGAGCAGTGTCAACTATCCATGATAGTTGACACTGTCAGAGAGAAATCTCTCTGATGACAGAGAGATTTCAAACGTTAATTAATTAGACATGTGTTTGCATGTTTGTTCCCCTGTGTAGCATGAGCTAACGCCGGCTAACAGCTAACTGCTACAGGACTAAAAGGAAAGTGTATGGGTGTTTCTGCTCCCAGTTAGCATAATGATAGCAGGCTAACAGCTTCAGTTGGAGGAAAGCATTTGTGTGTGTGCGCTCCCTGTAGCAGAATGTTCATTAGCCGACAGTGTGTTCATTAGCCGACAGTGTGTTCATTAGCCGACAGTGTGTTCATATAGCCGACAGTGTGTTCATTAGCCGACAGTGTGTTCATTGGCCAACGACAGTGTGTTCATTAGCCGACAGTGTGTTCACAGTGTGTTCATTAGCCGACAGTGTGTTCATTAGCCGACAGTGTGTTCATTAGCCGACAGTGTGTTGACAGTGTGTTCATTAGCTGACAGTGTGTTGACAGTGTGTTCATTAGCCGACAGTGTGTTCATTAGCTGACAGTGTGTTGACAGCGTGTTCATATAGCCAACAGTGTGTTCATTAGCTGACAGTGTGTTGACAGTGTGTTCATTAGCCGACAGTGTGTTCATTAGCTGACAGTGTGTTGACAGTGTGTTCATATAGCTGACAGTGTGTTCATTAGCTGACAGTGTGTTCATTAGCTGACAGTGTGTTGACAGTGTGTTCATATAGCCGACAGTGTGTTCATTACCTGACAGTGTGTTCATTAGCCGACAGTGTGTTCATTAGCCGACAGTGTGTTCATTAGCCAACGACAGTGTGTTCATTAGCCGGCAGCGTGTTGACAGTGTGTTCATTAGCTGACAGTGTGTTGACAGTGTGTTCATTAGCCGACAGTGTGTTCATTAGCTGACAGTGTGTTGACAGCGTGTTCATATAGCCAACAGTGTGTTCATTAGCTGACAGTGTGTTGACAGTGTGTTCATTAGCCGACAGTGTGTTCATTAGCTGACAGTGTGTTGACAGTGTGTTCATATAGCTGACAGTGTGTTCATTAGCTGACAGTGTGTTCATTAGCTGACAGTGTGTTGACAGTGTGTTCATATAGCCGACAGTGTGTTCATTACCTGACAGTGTGTTCATTAGCCGACAGTGTGTTCATTAGCCGACAGTGTGTTCATTAGCCAACGACAGTGTGTTCATTAGCCGGCAGCGTGTTCATTAGCTGACAGTGTGTTCACAGTGTGTTCATTAGCCGATAGTGTGTTCATTACCTGACAGTGTGTTCTTTAGCCGACAGTGTGTTCACAGCGTGTTCATTAGCCGACAGTGTGTTCATTGGCCAACGACAGTGTGTTCATTAGCCGACAGTGTGTTCAGTGTGTTCATTAGCCGACAGTGTGTTCATTAGCCGACAGTGTGTTCATTAGCCGACGGTGTGTTCATTAGCTGACAGTGTGTTGACAGTGTGTTCATTAGCTGACAGTGTGTTCATTAGCCGACAGTGTGTTCATTAGCTGACAGTGTGTTGACAGTGTGTTCATATAGCCGACAGTGTGTTCATTAGCTGACAGTGTGTTCATTAGCCGACAGTGTGTTCATTAGCTGACAGTGTGTTGACAGTGTGTTCATATAGCCGACAGTGTGTTCATTAGCTGACAGTGTGTTGACAGTGTGTTCATTAGCCGACAGTGTGTTCATTAGCTGACAGTGTGTTGACAGTGTGTTCATTAGCCGACAGTGTGTTCATTAGCCGACAGTGTGTTCATTAGCCAACGACAGTGTGTTCATTAGCCGGCAGCGTGTTCATTAGCTGACAGTGTGTTCATTAGCCGGCAGCGTGTTCATTAGCTGACAGTGTGTTCACAGTGTGTTCATTAGCCGACAGTGTGTTCATATAGCCGACAGTGTGTTCATTAGCTAACGACAGTGAGTTCATTAGCCAACGACAGTGTGTTCATTAGCCAACGACAGTGTGTTCATTAGCCGACAGTGTGTTCATTAGCCGACAGTGTGTTCATTAGCCGACAGTGTGTTCATTAGCCGACAGTGTGTTCATTAGCCGACAGTGTGTTCATATAGCCGACAGTGTGTTCATTAGCTAACGACAGTGAGTTCATTAGCCAACGACAGTGTGTTCATTAGCCAACGACAGTGTGTTCATTACCAGACAGTGTGTTCATTAGCCGACAGTGTGTTCATTAGCCGACAGTGTGTTCATTAGCTGACAGTGTGTTGACAGTGTGTTCATTAGCTGACAGTGTGTTGACAGTGTGTTCATTAGCCGACAGTGTGTTCATTAGCTGACAGTGTGTTGACAGTGTGTTCATATAGCCGACAGTGTGTTCATTAGCTGACAGTGTGTTCATTAGCCAACGATAGTGTGTTCATTAGCCGACAGCGTGTTCATTAGCTGACAGTGTGTTCACAGTGTGTTCATTAGCCGACAGTGTGTTCATTACCTGACAGTGTGTTCTTTAGCCGACAGTGTGTTCACAGCGTGTTCATAAGCCGACAGTGTGTTCATATAGCCGACAGTGTGTTCATTAGCTAACGACAGTGAGTTCATTAGCCAACGACAGTGTGTTCATTAGCCGACAGTGTGTTCATTAGCCGACAGTGTGTTCATTAGCCGACAGTGTGTTCATTAGCCGACGAGTGTGTTCATTAGCCGACGAGTGTGTTCATTAGCCGACAGTGTGTTCATTAGCCGACAACAGTGTGTTCATTAGCCGGCGAGAGTGTGTTCATAGAGCCGAGAGTGTGTTCATATAGCCGAGAGTGTGTTCATATAGCCGAGTGTGTTCATATAGCCGACAGTGTGTTCATATAGCCGAGAGTGTGTTCATATAGCCGAGAGTGTGTTCATATAGCCGACAACAGTGTGTTCATCAGCCGACAACAGTGTGTTCATTAGCCGACAGTGTGTTTATTAGCCGACAGTGTGTTCACAGTGGGTTCATTAGCTGACAGTGTGTTCAGTGTGTTCATTAGCCGACAGTGTGTTCATATAACCGACAGTGTGTTCATATAGCCGAGAGTGTGTTCATATAGCCGACAGTGTGTTCGTATAGCCGACAGTGTGTTCGTATAGCCGACAGTGTGTTCGTATAGCTGACAGTGTGTTCATCAGCCAACAACAGTGTGTTCATTAGCCGACAGTGTGTTCACAGTGGGTTCATTAGCTGACAGTGTGTTCAGTGTGTTCATTAGCCGACAGTGTGTTCATATAACCGACAGTGTGTTCATATAGCCGAGAGTGTGTTCATATAGCCGAGAGTGTGTTCATATAGCCGACAGTGTGTTCGTATAGCTGACAGTGTGTTCATCAGCCGACAACAGTGTGTTCATTAGCCGCCGAGAGTGTGTTCATAGAGCCGAGAGTGTGTTCATATAGCCGAGAGTGTGTTCATATAGCCGAGAGTGTGTTCATATAGCCGACAGTGTGTTCACAGTGTGTATATGTATATATACATATATATGTATATATACATATATATGTATGTACACACACATATACATAGGTACCTTTTTTCTGCTGCATCCTCAGTTTGGCCATCTCTGCCTCCTGCTTCTCTTTGTGCTCTTGAAGCTTCTTACAAACCTTCTTGTGGGTGAACCAGTGCATCTTCTGACAGGCCTGACCACAGTAAATCACCTGTTCAGACAAAACATGAAACACACACAGCAATAATAAGCGAGCATCCTTAATTTTCAGTTTGTATAATCCTGAGTAAAGACTCAAATTTCATTCTGCAGAAACAATTACACACAGTGACCAACACATATCTATAGTTCAGGTTTGACTGTACATAGTAGTTGAAGTTGTTGATCCAATGTTGCCTCCATCATTAAGATCAAATGTCTTATTTTAACACTTCCATGTTTAAAATCCTTCATTTCAGTTTACTTTAGTGAGACAAAGTTGCCACACGAGCAGCTCCCGAGTCCCCTGTAGACTAAAAATGATGAATTTCCCTATGGACTTTGATGTGAGCAGTTTACAAAGTGACAAAAATGTTAAGATATTGTCAATATTTCTGCTTAAAAGATTCAGTCTACAAACAAAAGTACACACATAAACTCAGTTGTTTTCTTCTCACCATTTTACAGATGGAGCACTTCTTCTCGGCTCCTTTCTCTCCACAGGACGTACAGAACTCTGCGTCCATGAAGCCAACCTGACCCGTGATGGCCTGAGTCAGCACCGACAGAGCTGTGGGGTCGTTCCCCTGTGACAACGAGGAGGAAGAAGGCTTTACAATAACAGTGACAGTACTCATTTTCAGAATAAGACTGTGATTTGAATTATTTCTTTCATAGTTGGAGCACAATTTCTCAGTCTTCTGATGCCAGTGTAGAAAATAATTAACTATTTTTGATGATCAATTAATCCGTTTTTTTAATAATTAAAACAAGTTCTCTGACTTTTCAGCTTCTTGAATGTAATTTTTCAGATTTCAAAGATAAATTATTAAAACTGACTTAGAGCTGAAACAATTAATCGATGATTAATCGATGAATCGATGAATCGATTATTAATCGATTGCTAAATTAATTGACAACTATTTTGATAATCGATTAATCGGCTTGAAGCTTTTTTCATGATTAAAACAAGATTTCCGATTCATCGTTGCCGTGTCCATGCTTCACAACAACAAGCTAACGTAGCTGCATGTACGGCTGCAGTTAAACATGAGTGAACAAACACTCAGAATCCACGTGGTTAGATTTCAAAGTTAAACGTGGATCCTCACTCACATGGAGGTGGTTTGGCTTCGAAAACACCGATGTCACTCAAAAGACGGCAATCTGCAAACTATGTGGGAAAGCGTTTGCTGTCAAAGACTCGACAACGTGTTTGTTTCACCGTCTGTGAGTGAACCAGCGCACAGAATATGAAGAACATGAGAAGCTCGAGCAGTCAGCGGTCGACCACGAGCGGCCAGCTAACGTACGAACAGGTTAATGTGTATCCACATTCTCATGTGAATGCCTTGTATTGTTTACATTAGTTTAAAATGCTCTCATGATAGTTTTTGTTGCTCGTTGTGCAATATTTTATAAAGTAAGTTTAAGTGAATAAATAAGACCTGTTTGGATTTTTGTCAATATTATCATTAACATCTAATATATTATTAACAAGAACAGCAGGTACAACAGGACATTATTAGACATTATTCAATACTCATTTTGGTGTTTACTGGAAACAAGGGCTAAGGGTTTCTCTGAGAAAATAATTGTTCATAAAAACATTTTTCTACACAATCATTACATTTTCTGCAAAAATGTGGAGTTTAACGAAAGCTATGTGCGCACTGAATCCATCCCAGTGGACGAAATCTGATTTATTTCTGTATTAGAAGTAGCATTCATTCAGTCTGATGTTTCTAAAAGATTGTTTTTTTATATCAAAACCTTGGTTTTCAGAGATATTTAAAGCAGACTCACCATCTCCACTGGTGCGATGCTCCGCACCAGCTGCTGCAGCAGCGTGGCGTCGCAGTATGGAAACTTGCGAATGCATTCTCTGATAAATTTCTCCTGATAGACGGGAAAGCCATCGCTTTCCCGTCCCTTTAGTAAACTGCAGGAGAGAGCGAGAGAGAAATGTGGAGTTAGACTTCCAAGTTGGAAATGGACATCACTTTCGCGATAAAAAGGAATTCCAGGACAGAGTCGATCATTTTGTAAAAACAAAATGGCTGCAAAGACAAACAATCCATTCTTTCTCCTCCTGCATAATTTTTTATCACAGATTTTAAGACATTAAGAAGCTCCCACAGAGGAAGAGAAATACACATTCTCTTTTCTACCACCTATTATTTAACATCTCAGATGTGGTTGTATGAGGTTCTGCTCGCTCTTGGCTTGGAAACAAGGAGAAACACATTTGAGCCCCTCAACAAATCAAATTAAATCTATCTCCACTGAAGTCTACAGTATTTTAAAACATGTTTTCCACTTTTTCTCAATGTTAAACAACGACACAGGAGCTGCTGTTCTACTGCCTCGTGTGGTCAGTTTGTGTCACTGATGGTAATCCAAACAAGGGATTTCAAACACAGAAATCACAAAATCACACATTTGAACTTACGGATTGAAGGCATTAGTGGCTGATCAACTCCTGTGAACTGTGATGTTAAAATCACTGATTTTCTCCATAGGGTTTGGTGTGGGAGAGTGAGTGAATTACACAGGGACATAAAATGAGGTTTCCATCCACAAAAGTCCGCCTAAGAGTGAAATTAAGAGACAAAAGTTTCCTTTAACAGTTGCATTCTCTTGCCTCTTGACGAGTCCGTCCAGTTTGTCCTCGCGCTCCTTGAGGACAGACGCACACTTGGCCAGCACACAGCTGACATAGTGCATCTTCATGGCCAACACCTCGTTCATGTCCTGCTGCTTGATGCACTTCTCACAGATGAGCTCCATCACGCGGCGACATTTGTCCAGAGCGTCTGCCTCTGCCAGCAGAGGGTTCTCCTTCACCAGCATCACCATCTGCAACAAACAACTTTTTATTTAAAGATCATGTTTCACTACAAACTATTTGTTGTTTATAAAATGAAGACGTTACTGAACCAATGGTTGATGAAGAGACAATAACTCTGATCACCATCGTCCCCCCGTGTCCTACCTTGACCGGGTTCAGGTTGGTGCTCATGATGACCTTGTGGAGTGGACCGGCCAGTTTGGGCGGAAGCTTGGGCTCCTTCTCCAAACCCTGAGGTCTGGTGTAGTAGTCGAGTCTGGCACGGGAGAAGAAGTTGTTTATCACGGTGACGCAGTCGTGTTGTCCTGAGGAGAGAACGTCACGTGTTTACCATCACAGTTCATTTTCATTGGAGACAATTGTGTTACCAAATGTGGAAACAGCTGATTATCAAGGGTTTTCAATGATTTATGGAATATTTAAAAGTTTCTTCTTCTTCTTTTTCTGCTTTTCCTTAAATGTAATGCTTTACTTTAACTTAAATTTAACCCTTTACTTTTTCTGCTTTTACTTTAATTTAACCTTTTACATTTGTTGCTTTAACTTAAAATTAACCCTTTACTTTTTCTGCTTTTACTTAAATTCAACCTTTTACTTTTTCTGCTTTTACTTAAATTCAACCCTTTACTTTAACTTAAATTTAACCCTTTACTTTTTCTGCTTTTACTTTAATTTAACCTTTTACATTTATTGCTTTAACTTAAAATTAACCCTTTACTTTGTGCTTTTACTTAAATTTAACCCTTTACTTTCTGTGCTTTTACTTAAATGTAACCCTTTACTTTCTGTGCTTTTACTTAAATTTAACCTTTTACTTTCTATGCTTTTACTTAAATTGAATCTTTTATTTTGTGCTTTTATTGTAATTTAAAATTTTGTTTTGTGCTTTTATGTTTTGTCGTTTATTCTTTGCTTTCCTTACATTTTGGGTTTTTAATATAGTATCATTATTATTGGACTAATACAGACACCAAGTATCATATCAGCTAAAATCTCTTCTATTGTTCAGATCATGGATCAAGTATAACATGTAATAAAAATCTAAAAACCTCACTTTAAGACAGATCTATTAATTCACTGCATCACAGAACGATTTGAATAGTTATTTCTTTTTTAAACTAACAATGAAGTGTCCATCTTTCCTGTATGTGGACGACGTGTCAACTTATTTGTAAGGTATCGGCCAATAGGTCGGAAATTGGAAACATTGGAAATGGTATTTCCAATGTATTTCAAATGTATTATTGGACATCGGCAAACCCCTAAAGAGCTGCTTCCTCTTTGACTTCTATGCTCACACCCTCTACAACATCTATAGCAGTATCATTTATCGACCTTGCCACAACCACACTCACCGACAAAGGCAGCCATTTGTGCGGCCGTTCTTCCGACTGAGTTGACCACATCCGTTTCCGCTCCGGCGTCCAACATCATCCACGTGATGTCCATCTTTCCTGCAGAGACAGAGGAAAAGAAGGAGGAGTCATGTCACAACACACACAGACACAGCGGGACTTTTATCATAATAACAGGATAAACAACAGTTTTTTTGGTGTCGTACCTGACAGGCCGGCGAACATCAGCGCCGTGTATCTGTGCTCGTGCTCGTTGCAGTTCACATCTGCCCCGTGTTGCAGCAGCAGCTTGCACATGTCGGCTTTTCCTTTGTAGGCGGCATGCATGAGAGGTGTCATCCCATACTGTGGACACACACAAAACACTCACAGCTCACACTCACCCATTTCTAAAAAAAACTAGGAGGGATATTTTTTAAGGACATGCATGTATTGGATGTTATAAATGTCTCATATAATCTAAATTGACATTTTTTATCATTTACAGTCTATTTCTGCACTGTCTCAAAATGTGTAATACATTTTAATATTTACACTTTCAGCAAAACCAACAAGATTTAAATCTTTAAAATACACTAAAGGGATCATTTTTAAGTGTGGTTGTATAAGGTATTGAAGCACACACACACACACACACACTCACAGTGAGTGCTGACCACATTGTGGACACACCATTCCAGGAAACCAGTACATGGATCCATGGACATTTGCCATCGCTGACACAAGGAAAAATGGATTTTAACCACTTCACAAAAGCCCCACTTAATAAGCGGCTGTTTTTGCTCCTGTCTCTTCCTGTAAATCAGCAATCTTTGACTTTAAATTCAAGTGTATTAACTGCTCTCTCCCCCACACCAAATTCCATAGAGAAAATCAGAAAATCATTTTTAGCTTGTGTGGACACAGGAGCTGCCTCTTGTTTGTACATTTAGAGCACTGAGGAATATACAAACAAATAGGATTTCACTACAGAAGTCACATAACCTCTGAACTTACTAGAGGCAGCAGTGGATCAACAACTCCTGTGTGCTGCCATGTTAAATCGCTGATTTTCTCTATGGGCTTTGGTGTCGTGAGTGAGGTGTTTACAAAGCGATACTAACTTCTGTTTCTTGTCAGTGTAAAAATGAAAAAAGTTTAATGGCAGGAAACAGCAGAAAACATGCTTTTAACATATTGTACATTTAAGCAGGTGTAGACTGTATAAGGCAAGTCCTTTGTTTGGTGGCTAAAATCAGGTTTTCTTCTTTCCAAATGTCCAAACGTTACTTATCGTCTCAATAATTAAATAAAATCACAGCATAGTTCAAATACATTTCACAGTAGATTAAAACTATCATAAGATTATTATTATACAGCATATTTGCCAATAATCAACTTTTATTTTTAACTCAAACAACAAAACAGATGCTGCTGAGAAAGAAAAAAAAGAAGATTCTTGCAACACTTGACTTTGACAGGTGGACACAGAAGGTGACAGAAAACAAGAAAGCAGCTCCTTCACAGTGGCGTCTCACGAGTCCTCTTGTCCCACACATATGTCAGTGAACAAAAGACGAGCTCTGCCAGAAGAAGATCTTTACTCTTCTCACACAAAAGCTGTCACCCTGAAATGCTCTGTAGGATGAGCCTCAGTGTCTTTAATGTGTTCACAACACTTAGTGTTCGAGCAAGATGGAGGCTCATGTTTCCTCCCCAAAATCCTACCAGGCTGTTTGACATTTGAAAAATGGTTCTTCTATCTATAAAGTGCAGATTATGGTCCAATAGGTGTTTCCCAAACATCAAAATGGCGACGCCAGTGCAAAAAATAAGAATATATTCACATTTAATTCACATTAATGACAGATTTTGTAAAAACAAACAAAAAAAATAGCAACATAAACAAGATTAATTTAGTTTCAGAACAGTTGGTGATTGGTTTACTGATTGATTCATTATTGATTCATTGTCTTAACCCTACTTACACTTTATCAATTTTAGCATACAACACAAGTGAAATCATCAGTCATCTACGAACTTGAATAAAGGAGCAGGGCATGACCAAAGTCCAGCAATAACTTATAACTGCTACATCAGAGAATTACACAGTTATTAGCAACTTAAATCATGTCACCAGAACAACAAACTGCAGCTGCTACAATTGTCAGTTTATAATTTCAGATTTACGGCCCAAAAAGATTTTTCGGTTGTTTTTCATTCAATTCAATACAAAACAGAAATGATGTTACCTCGTCCAGACAGTTGACTCGAACATCTTTACAGCCCAGCAGCCTTGACGCCTCTTGAACATTTCCTAAGGGCAAAACAAAATTCATAATTTTAAGAAAACTGCAACAACCACGACACTTTAAAAGAATACTGGCTCTCAGTTCTGACCAATTATATTGATCTAACTTAACAACCAAAGTTATTGCTATTTTGAAGTCGCAGAATCTTTATGATATTTGGTTGTTTTTATTATGCTACTGAAAAGTCTTATTTTTGTGCTACATGCATTACTATGGAAGCCCATTTCCACCAGTGTGATGGAAAAAAGGATCCTGTAATTCATTATAATGACTTAGTATCTCAAAATATTGAGATAGTAACTCAATATATTGACTTGGTATCTCAAAATAATAAGATAGTATCTCAAAATATTGAGATACTATCTCACTATTTTGAGATACTAAGTCATTATAATGAATTACAGATCTTTTTTTTCCCATCACACTGGCGGAAATGGGCTTCCATACATAACATTAGAAATAGTATTATTTAGCAATAGTTTCTGTATTTCTAATCAGTTTACCTGTCCTATTTTCTGAGATTTATCCACAACTACAGTCAGAAATTGAGTCACAATACACACTGTAGTACATCTGCACTACTTTTAACCTACAGGTTGACATGAAGACAGGAGGCTAACGTTAGCTGCTAACAAGCCGTGCCCTAAAACTAACCATTTTACCACAAGTACTGTGATATAACAGAGCAGTCACTGAGCGTTGTATGTGTTTAAACTGATATCACGTTTGTGTTGTTTGTAATATTAATTTATCACAGGAGCTAACGGTGGCTATAGCAGCTGCACGGTTTCCTTCAGGGATTAGCGTTAGCCGAAAGAGGCACTTACCTGCAGAAATAACCTCAAACAGTTCCTTCTCGCTCGGGGACAAGTCTCCTTTCTTAGTAGAAGACATGTTGGTGATTGTCCGTTTAAAATTCAAGTGTATATAGGCGCGAGTGACACGCGTAGTTACTGCTTAATACTGTGCTTTCCCTGACTCTGAGAGGCTGCGGATGGTCGACATGGATTAAGCTAGCCCAGGTCGAGCTGTCAACTGGAATGTACCATTGCTCTCTTTTTGCAGGGGTGGATCTGTATCACATTAAAATGTAAAAATCATCCTAATACGACAAAAAAAATAATAAAAGAAAAGGAGATATATTGTGTTCATCTGTTAAAATAAAATCCAGTTGTAGAAAATCATACTAGTACTTATTATGATTACCCGCCCCCTTTTATTGCATCGAAATAAAGCCCCAGAATCATACGTCAACGTCGGCGCCATATTGGTCCGGGCAACACCAGCATAGAATCTTTTAAAAGTAAAAGTTTTTACTTTTCTCGAAATATATCAATGACTCATTTTTATGTGCAAATGTCTGCAAACATGTCACCAGTTACTGATAGTTTTGACTGATAGCATATCTCACTGTATTATAGTTTTCTTATACGCCGTACAATTTATACAGTAGCGTACACTATTTTTATCATGTTATGTAAATACATTGTACTGCTGTAACACATGACACTATGTGTATCGCTTCACATAGATAAAAAAAACTGATCAATCAAAAGTCATCAAAAGTTAATGTTATGTTCTGTCATCCAGAAAATATACTATTTATAGGCTATATAGATAGAGAGAATAAGTATGATATATGACAATAAAAGCAAAAATCCACCAGGTGTCACTGTTGCCTGTTGTGAAAAATACTGCATTTACAACTCTTAGCATAAAGGTGGCGACAACATTCAAGAAATGTGAAATACACAGCAGCACAGCAGGCCCATCTGTTCACACGTGAGTTAAGGGGTACATGACACTAAGGTGAAATAAAATAAAATTAAATTTACTGTGAAAATTGTTATCACTGTGTGTAAATTATTCACACAGTAATTTGACAGCAATGTTTTATGTTGCAGCAGGATTATTACGCCCAGGCAAAAGGTTGAATGAAGTGAGCTGGAACCAATTTACAGAAGTTACTTTTATACTGTCCAAAGCAATGAGTTCCATTCACTGAGCGAGGACAATGTTTCAGCAGCGTGAATCAACTTCATGAGGCATGAGGCCACACTCACACACACACACGTTTGTTAGCTACCATAACCTTAAAACCCTGTCTAAACAAGACCTGTGTAAATTGTGAGCAGACAAAACGTCCTCGCAAAGATAGTTTTAATTAAAAATTCAAACCCAAACCAAAGCTAACTCTAAATCCTAACCCAAATAGAGCCAGTTAATATCTAACCCTAACCTTAAACCCATCCTGAACCCAATTCTTACCCTCAAAAACTCGTTTAAAGTTGTGAGGACCAGAAAAAACATCCTCACAAAAATAGGTTCAATTCAAAATTCAACCCTAAACCCTAACCCAACCATAACCTCTTAAACTTATCTGAACCCAGTTCTAACCCTAAACCCTCCAAAAAGCCCTTTAAAGTTGTGAGGACCTCATTTGGACCAGGTTTTGGTCTCCACGAGGACTCCTGGTCCCGACAAGGTCAGTGTTTATGCCAGAAACCCCCCCCCCAACACACACACACCTGAGACGTCACTCTTTGGTGTCAGGTCAATGTTTCCAAGGTGCTTTGTCTCGTTGTGATGCAGGCACAAACCTTGTTTGGCTCCAGGGCAAGAAGTGTAACTCTTACCTCATGGAGTGTGACTCCGCCCAGGTTCACATCTGGCAGCTGTGAGGGAAGTAGACTTCAAAGCAGGTGCTAAACCTGTTGTCCACCTTAAATATATATATATATATGTATATACTTTAGAGTTAATGTTAGGTATCTGACATTTACGGGTGATTTTCTTGGTGGATTATTTTAGTCAGTGCTGTTTATATATAACCTCCACAGATTATTAGTGTTTTTTTAAACTTTCACCTATAGAGGGCACTGTTAATCCTGACATGCTGTGTTTGCTTGTGAACATCTCCTGGAGGTATGATTTCACTGTAGAAGAAGGGAATAAATGAGGAGACAGTGAATGGAGAAACACCTCAGGCTGCTCCAGGCACTTAAGATTTGAGAAATGACAATTAAAAGGATAGTTCAGGGGTTTTGTGGTTGTATGAGACAGTGTCAGCTTCAGACATGGATGCATTATATGATACGATATACATTACATGTCATTCAGCAGACACTTCTATCCAAAGCGACTTAAGTACAACCTGCCAGGGGTGGAGTTGAACTTGCAACCATGAAGTCTTTTGCACACAGGGTACCGGTCTTAACCACTGAACCACACCACCCGTGGATAATGGAATTGTGTATACCTACAATGACCAGGAGGATTACATTAACAATAATGATAATAATAATAATAATAATAATAATGATAATAATAATGATAATAATGATAATAATAACAAAATATTTTGTGTTAGACGGACAGATAGATAGCTGTAAGCAATATTGTTATATCTCGATAGATAGATAGATAGATAGATAGATAGATAGATAGATAGAGAGATAGATAGATAGATAGATAGATAGATAGATAGATACACAGACAGACAGACGGACAGATAGATAGCTGTAAGCAATATTGTTATATCTCGATAGATAGATAGATAGATAGATAGATAGATACACAGACAGACAGACGGACAGATAGATAGATATATCTATATATATATAGATATATTAGCAATCTTGTTTTTTAGATCATTTGTGGTTAATTTTAAGATAACGTATAGCTGTATATATACTGTATATAATGTGAAACTACAGTCAGAGAGATCACACAGACATCATGTCTTTATTAGCTGGATAAACTATGTTGTTCATGATAATACACGACTGTTAAGACTGTGTCTTTATTTAGTGTCTCTGTTCACAAACTGTACAGGAAAAGTGAGTCTAAATGACTGGTTATTCCATTTAATAATACATGAACCAGGAATTTCTCTTCGTTGCTAAATTATACATGTTGGTGGTGAATTACAGAGCGTCCATATGAAGGAACATGCTGGAACATCTCCTGCTGTCTGTCTGCCTGTCTGTCGCTGCACCTAGCAAAGGTTGAGTCACGGTTAAACACTGACAACTCTGTGAGCGAGTGTGTGTGTGTGTGTGTGTGTGTGTGTGTCAGTGGGTGGAGTGTGAGGAAGGTACATTTCAAGGTAATGTTCAACGTGTGTGTTTGGATAAGACAGATTACTGCTGGTCTTAAAGGGATAGTTCAGAAATGTCTTTGGTCATATGAGGTTATCACAACATCGTGTTTCTGTCCAAATTTAATAGAAAACGTTTGGAAGAAACAGTTCAAACATAAGAGCAGTGGTTTTCCTTTGCTTGCTGTGTCAGTGTTTTCTTGTCTTGTGATTGGCTGGTGAAACAGCCTTTTATTTATTGTTTGTCGCGAATGCTGAGTCAGCATTTTTTTGGGGGGGGGGGGGGTCCAGTTTTCTTTATTATTTTCTTTGGGAAATGCTGAGTCATTTTTGACTCATTCAGGATTATTTAGATTTTTCCCATCTTTTTTGGACACTTTTTTACTGATTTCTTTTTTAGTTTTTGTCCTGCCAAACACGTGATGTTGACTGACCGAGTGGAGAAGCTGTCATTTCTGCCTGCACACAGACCATCCTGGGTTTGTGTCACCACTGTTACTCTCACTTAAACTGTCATTTACTTTTACTTTGCTAAATATGTCGCGGAGCTCAGTCACACTCTCTAATCAGTTTCTGCCACTGTGTCACAGCCACGGATCAACAGCAGAGTTCACTGCCACTGCAGCCTGACGAGAAACCACATGAGAGGAGCACAGCGACTGCGGAGTCTATAAAAAGATCAGCCCGCTGCAGAGAAGCCACCACAGAACTCCATCTTCACTGCACCCACAACAAAAATGAAGGTCCTCATAAAATATGCAGAGCATTACTTCTGGGAGACAGCATGTTTACACTAAACAGCCGTAATATTCATGAGAATAATGCATTTTATTTCAGGTGGAGCTGGAGGTGATTTTTGTTGGGAGTGACCAGGATGGACAGAATTAGAAATGAACATATTCCAGGGACAGCTCAGGTTGAACGGGTGGAGATGGTTTGGTCACTCGCAAAGGAGGGATAGAGATGATGCAAGAGGAAGACCACAGAGAAGGTTCATGGTTGTTTTGAGGGAGGACAGGAGGACAGTTGGTGTAACAGAAGAACTCAAGGTCACCTCACAAATACAGCACAAAACAGGGTCATCATTGAAACAAACAATGTAGTACCAGGGGTTTCATGGTAGTGCAGTGGCTAAAATTGTTGCCATACAGCAAGAAGGTCACCAGTTCAGTGTGGAGTTTGTATGTTCTCCACCGTGGCTTCCTCACACAGTCCAAAAAGGTTAACTGGACACTCTAAATGGACCATTGTGTCGGAATGTGAGAGTATATGTGTTGTTTCTCTCGTACTGTATACACCAGGTAGTATTTGGTCCACATAACGTGTCAGACAACTTGTCTCTTCATCGGCTGTTTTCATAAAAAGTGGAGATGTTGAATACATGTTGTGCTAAAACTGTCAGATCAGGCTAATGGGAGAACACTTTACAGTGAATTCAAAAAATAAATAAAGATAATAATCCAAAAAAATGGGGGCAAAGTATTTAAAAGTAAACAAAGAACTCCATTATATCTTCAGAATGATCTGCTTAAGCTAGACTGAGGCTCCCTCATGGTTCCTTGTTGCCCCAGAATCAGGTTGTTAAGGTCTGAGCTGGAGCTTCACAGAAGCCTCGGGGCCTAGGTTCAGGGAGATGGCTCCTCTCCCTCTAATGCAATATTCAAATAAAGCCTGTAAAAGCTGTCGTGTCTCATCAGCGTCCATGCTGAGTCATGCTCCTCACAAAACCTCCACAGACTCTTGACATTCTGTGTGCAGCTTGAGGGCAGTGGAGGCGACACATGCAGGAGTACTGCTCCGCTCCTGCATGCATGTGCACTGAGGTTTAAACAAGCACACACAGCTGTACAGCTATTCTTCTGAGGACATTTGGATTAGCCTTAACCCTAAACATGAGCTGAACGAAGGATTTCAAACACAGACGTCACAAAATCAGACATTTGAACTTAGTGATGGAAGCAGCAGTGGATCAACAACTCCTGTGTGTGTGTGTGTGTGTGATGTTAAAATCACTGGGAGTGTGGGATTCCAAGATGGCTGCCACGGCTACTTTTACTTCACACTTCCACATCATGTTTGTTTTACATTCAGTCAGTTGTACACATAGTGCTGATCAAGTTTTATCTGTCAACTTGTTGCTACGCTGTTTGTGCGGGTGAAATAAAGTGTAGTAAGTAAGTAAGTAAGTCTGTATAGCACCTTTAAAAACAGCAATTTACATAGTGCTTTCACATACATAATAAAAATACACAGTGAGATGAAAGGATAAACACCACATTGTACTTCCAACTCGACGCCTTTTATTCAGGCTAATTGTATTTGAATTACATGAAATGCTTTGGTCCAACATTCAAATTAATGCAGCAAAGAAAACACTGTAACTAGCATATCAAACTGGCCATAGCTTCACATCAACTTCAATTCTAAGTTATTCAATTTCATTTCAACACAATTAGAAAAGGAATGTGGAATGTGTGGAATTACAATAGAACTGTAATTGGGTTTAACAAAATTCTCAGTCAGTGTAAATAAGCTCAGTGCAGTTATGTACCATCTTATGCATCAGCACTTTTCACATTGCCAGGTGTCAAAACTGGCATGTTACTCACCCAGGTTAGTGAGATGGCTGTGACTGAATACTGTGTGAGAGTGCTTTGTAGTTTGGCTCATAGCTACTGACAGCTAGTCTGAGACAGTCTGTGAGGCGGCTCCTCCACTTTGATTTCATTATTTTCATCTGTGAAGTAGGCACTCACTCTTAGTGCACATGAGGTGAGGAGGGGAAACTTCTCCCTGCTGACAATTCCCCAGAAGTTACTGTCCCCTGATCTTACTTTCAGCTCAATGTCATTTTGCAAATCAACCATCTCCATGTCAACCCCACGAGGCAGAGCAAATACCTGCTGAAATTTGGCTGCTACTTGTTCCACATCAATGGTCAGGAATGGGTTTAAGACGATTGCAGCAACGTCTTCCATGACGTCTAATTCACCAAAACGCCGACTAAACTCTGCTGCCTTCTTGTCCAGGTGAACACAGTACTGTTCAGGGTGAAAAGCGTCCTTGTCACCGTTGGCCTGTGACATTTTCTCCAGGTTGGGAAAGTGTGTCAGCCTCCTGTTTTTCAGCTGTGTGTTCCAAACACCGAGCTTGGCCTTGAACGCATTCACTGTGCTTATCATGTGGGGCAGGTGTCCAGCAGCCACTGATCATCTGACAGCTCCTCATGCTCCTCATTCCTTGTCCTTGTCTTGAAAAGTCTTTATCTCGGGCAGCAGATCAACAAATCGCTGCAGCACTTTGCCGCAACTCAACCACCGGACATCAGCATGGAAAATCACAGTCATTATAGCACAGTGCAATAAATCCAGCGCGCACACCACGCATCGCTGGGGCCCCATCAGTGGTAATTGCCACCAGTTTGTGAATCGGGATGTCATTATCACGGACATATTTCTTTAAACGCGTTATTAATATCCTCACCTCTCGTCCTCTCCTTTAAGTGCAAAAGAGTGAGGAGATCCTCTTTTGTTGTAGAGTCCGGGAACGCCATCCTGACAAATACAACAAGCTGAGCTGTGCCCTTTACATCCAGGGTAATAATAATGTATTTGTGTTTTTCTATTATATTCGGGATCTACAGGGAATGTTTCAAACATCTACCAGTCGATCGCGACCGATGGGTTGGCGACCACTGCTCTAGATAAAAAGATAAAAAGAGATAGAAAGATAAAAAGATAAAAGGATAAAAAAGACGGCATCACATAAAAGCAAGTCTATAAAAATGACTTTTAAGAAGAGATTTAAAAGATGACACTGACTTTGCAAGCCTTGTCTCAGCGGGCAGGCCGTTCCAAAGATGAGAGTAAGCGCAGTCACCCCTGGTTTTGAGCCTCGGCCAGTTAAGAGAGACCTGCCCGCGGATCTAAGGCTGCAAACAGGCTCATACGGGGTCAGCATGTCAGTGATGTATTCAGGGGCTAGAGTCTAGATTTTACTGATCACTTTTAAGGCTAGACCTTGACGAGCCTTAAAAGTGATCAGTAAAATCTTAAAATCAATTCTCAAACACACGGGGAGCCAGTGGAGTGAAAAACACTTTTCACTCCACTTAAACACTTTTTATCACCTGAGATGTTTTACTTTGTGATCCTCTGGATCCAGAAGAACCTCGTGGATCTGTATAGAAAAGTATGTGCCTGTTACCCTCTTACATAAACATGACAAAATCCTCCTGATCTGTTGAGATATACACATCTGAACTTGACCAATGGGACGGGATTATGTTAAATTCGAATTGCGGACAAATCCGTAATCCATAATCCATTCTTGGGTGATCGCCCACCACCTATTCCCTTATGTTTTTCCTAATACTGTTTATATTCTGTATATTGGTACTTTTATTTATTCAGTTCTTCATCACTTTTGTGCTCAAGAAGTTCTCCAAACAGGTGTTAATGCTGTAGTACGCAAGCTTTATACTGTATATAAGCAAAATCATTGTCAAATGAGTTGACACAGTATCAGCTCCACAAGACTCTCTCTTTAGATCTCATGTCGCCCGGCGACATTCCTGAGCTGCACACAGGAAGTGATTTTTTTTTAATGTCAAGGCAGAAGTAGGCAACAATAATGATGAGCTAGTTAAGTAAAATACAAAGAAGTGTCCACGAAAAGGGACTTCTACTGCTCAACAAAGAAAAAGAACCTTGCTTCTTGTCTCCGCCCGCCCCTGCTCTGCTGCTGTATACACAAAAATGCTCCCTCTGTCAGGTCTGATAGTTGTGCCTCACTGTGTGTGTCTGTGCGTGTCTGTGTGCGTGTGTCTGTGTGTGTGCGCGTGTGCGTGTGTCTTTGTGTGTGTGTCTTTGTGTGTGTGTGTGTGCATTTCCAAATCAAAATAATGCACAAAACCAAAAAGCCGACACAAATATTCCTTGTTTGCCACTTTATCTCGTCGTCAGACGCCTTTTTTTTAAGTGGAAACTGAAGTTTGTGTCGTTCCTTAAACCTCTCACTCTCCCTGCACCAAAGTCCACAGAGAAAATCAGCGATTTTACATCACAGCACAGCAGTTCTTGATCCACTGCTGCCTTCATACGGAAGTTAAAGTGTATTCATGTTTTAATATATGTATAAAATCCTTTAAAAAAGTGACCACACGAGGCAGCAGCAGACCAGCTTAAATCATTGATGTTCTCTCTCGACTTTGGTGTGGCAGAGGTTTCACACTGAGATAAAGTCAACAACATATTCTTAGGATATCACAGACTGAAGCAGGCAGTGACTCTTTCATTAAGTGTCTAAAAATCAAGTGTATCTTAGAATGTTATGTTGTGAGCAAATGTTCTGGCTTTTTTTCTGTATTATTTTGAATATGTGAGACAGACATTACATGTTTTATAAATGAATCACAAGACTGATTTTTAGCTTCGATCACACTCTTTTCCTTGACACACAGCATGAACAAACTACTTGTTAACATAAATATGTAATCAGCCAATCACAAGACAGCAACTCAACGTATTTTAGTATGAAAACATGGTAAAGACCAGCTGCTGAAGTACAAACTCAGCTTTAAAATGAGGAAGAAATGTCAGTTATTCACTCAAATGGATCATTTTTGTTGTCAGAAACTTGATCCAATGTCAATCATAAACATCCATATATGGGCCATGTAAGGGGATTGGACCCTGATGAATTGCTTCTGTAAAACCTCTTTGAACGGCACTGGGGCCTCGCTGTCGCGCAGCACCGGCCATTTCCTCCTGCACAAAACAAAAGAGAGGATTTCCTCTGGAGGAGACTGGTGTTCTCACACAGTCTTTATCATGTGGAGCTGATCGTGTGCCAAAACATTAGATTTCCAAAGTAGAAGTTCACAAGATTCTCCGCGTTCCTCATCTTGTTGCTCTACCAGGAACCAAAAACCACTCACTCTCCCACACCAAAGTGAAAAAGCCCGAACATTTGCTCACAACATAACATTCTAAGATACACTTGATTTTTAGCCACTTAATGAAAGAGTCACTGCCTGCTTCAGTCAGTGATATCCTAAGAATATGTTGTCGACTTTATCTCAGTGTGAAACAGTCTTTTCTGACTGGAACCTCTGTCACACCAAAGTCCAGAGAGAACAGCAATGATTTAAGCGGGTCCTCTGCTGCCTCGTGTGGTCACTTTGTGTCACTGAGGTCAATCTGAATGAAAGGAATTCAAACACTGAAGTGACAAAATAAGACATTTGAACTTAGTGGTGGAGACAGCAGTGGATCAACAACTCCTGTGTGTGTGATGTTAAAATCACTGATTTTCTCTCTGGACTTTGGTGTGAGAGAGTGAGTGAACAAACTTCAGTAAAGTATAACTTCACCTTAACACAATACTACGACTTGTTTTCTTCAGTTTCACTCTAATACTCCTATTTAAGAAACACTTTTATGTGGACTTTTTTCTTCAGTGTCTTGGAAACAGATGACATTGACAGTCAGAGTCATGAGTCATGGTTCCCACAGTCAGAGGCTCTTCATCCTCCTCGTTCATGCTGACTCACATATTTGTGCAGGTACATGCTCAAACTCAAGCATCTGCTGATACAACTTCTCTAACACTGACACGTGCAGCGCCAACCCACACACACGCACACACACACACACACACACACACACACACACACATAATGCGAGTCAAGTGCAGCAGTGTATCAACACTAATACTCTAATCTCTCTAATCTTTTCTTCTTCCCCTCCTGGATTTTTCCATCTCGCCTCAGACTCTCACTTTCTCTGACGATGCTCATCTAAACGTGTGTGTGTGTGTGTGTGTGTGTGTGTGTGTCTGTGTTTGTACAGAGTGATAGAAGCTGAAGAAGAGATAGAGATAGAGATAGAGCCACGGTAAACAGAGATAAACTCTGTTTGTATTCAATGGTAAAATAATTCCGCTGAAATGGAACCTGCTGCTTTTTATTCCATGGAATTTCCCAATGTTTTGGACTCAAAATATCTCAAAAACCCTTTAACACACAACCAGAAACCAGCCTGAGATGTGAAGTTTGTAAACCACTCACTCTCCCACACCAAAGTCCACAGAGAAAATCAGTGATTTTAGCTGCTGGTCCTCTGCTGCCTCGTGTGGTCACTTTGTGTCACTGAGGTTTATCTGAACAAAGGAATTCAAACACTGAAGTGACAAAATAAGACATTAGAACTTAGAGACAGCAGTGGATCAACAACTCCTCTGTGTGTGATGTTAAAATCACTGATTTTCTCTGTGGGATTTGGTGTCTGGAGTACAGTCAGTTAAACTGCCCATTATTTTCCACCCATTTGTTTGACGGATTATTTAGACATTATTGTTTTGTCAGCTTCTTTTTTTGTGATCATTCGATTCTAGTTGTTTATATTTCATCTGTATAAATAACGTGGTGTCAGTGCAGCGACTGTAACACTGGAGGTAAATGTTGACACATGGAGGATTAGTGTGTCAGGGAAGGTAAACAGAGCCTGAGACGTGACAGATGCTGTGTCACTGTGTGTGTGTGTGTGTGTTCTGGTTTGTGTCACTCGCTGAGCTGAAGGGACACACCTCTGTCTCTCTTCCTGGGAGCAATAATGATAAAGGAACAAAAAGAAATCAAGTAGTAGCTTTGACTTAAGGGAGAAACAAGGCTCCTCAGTGAAAGTTAATTAGTGCAAATCTTTGACAGAAGACACTGACCTTTGTAAACAACCTGTGAGTCTCGAGCTCCATTTGCCATTTCTCTGCGGGCATGAAGGTCCAAAGTCTCCAGCCGAGACCTGACCTCAGCAGAGAATCTGGCTGCCGGTGTGGACACATTCCATGTTCACGCTCTCACACCAAAGTCCAGAGAGAAAATCACCATTTGTTTTAGCTCACAGAGACACTGGAGCTGCTGCTGCACTGAAACACTGAAGTCACAAAACAACACACAGCCTCCCACCTACCGTCTGTCTGCCTGTCTGCCTGTCTGTCTGCCTGCCTGCCTGTCTGTCTAGACGGCGTGTGTGGTGGGCAGTGGTCCCTGTAATGGTCACATAAAGGGTGTCAGTGTGGCTCCTTGATTGAATGGCCATGTGACGTGAGGCATGAGAGTAGCCTGAGGTTATTCACGTCTGGAGCCAGACTCTCTTTGGTTTTCTTCCTTCAGGAAAGCTCGGACTGGTCCACTAACCAGTCTGGCAGCCCGCGGCCAAGTGGAAAGTGCTTGTAACTGGAGGGTCGCCGTTTCAAGTCCCCACCTGGTCAACAGGGCTGGGGTTCCCTTGAGCAAGGTACCCAACCCCCATTGCTCCCCAGGCGCTACTCAGTGTGGCAGCTCACTGCTCCTAATTCTAGGATGGGTCAAATATAGAGAAATAATTTCCCTAAGGGGATTAATAAAGTATATGTTGATTAGTGGACACTAAACTAAATGTCCTGCGAGAGCCGGGGCCAGATCAACGTTTGAGTCAGTTTCAGCCCCAACAGCTGTAGACAACGTGATTTCAATTAAGACTCACAATGGCACATGGGGGGGAACTCTGTTTCTCTTTGAGGGTCACCTCTGTGACTGACAACCATGAAAACACTGGAGTTCACAGAGAGACAGAGAGAGAGAGAACCAAAGATATGAACAAACTCCACATCCACATACGTCCACACAGTGAAGGAGTTAACATGAAACATTTGTTGGGGTGAGGACAGCTATAACTATCAATGGCACATTTCCACCAGCTCTACTCGCCTCGCCACGGCACAGTTTAAGTAGCGTTTCCACTAGCATAGTACCAGGTACTACAAATCGTACCTAGTACAAGGTACTATTTTTAGTACCTGCTCAGGCGAGGTTCCAAGTGTGCTAAGCAGGTACTATGTGATGATTGGTCAGACTGCCGGCTGCTGACTGGCCAGAGTCCCGTCACAGAGAGAGACGTCCCACACACAAATCAAGCTGAACTGTAGATCAGTTAAAACTACTTAACAATCCCAACAACGTGGGTTAATCTCCAACAACTACAGAAGTCACTTGTGTGTGTGTGTGTGTGTGTGTGTGTGTGTGTCGCGTATAAATCAAAGTCACCGCAGTGATGACTCCGCCCACATTAAGTAGACGGTGAGGAATGCGCCAAAAGTTGTCTCCCACAGGACAAACACGTTTTTGCAATGGCACTAACAATCAGATTTGTTAGATAAATGGAATCTCGACGCTATAGTTGATGTTGTTTTTAATTTAATGGTGAGGTTAGTTAACAGCGTCTTTGACTGTCACCCTCACGCTCAATAAAAACTGCTTTTAGCCACTGAACAAATGCAGCTCACGTAATAAAAGGTGCAACTTTTAAATACAAACAAACATACTTTACAACCCTAACAGAGTGGTTAGGATATGGACGTGGATTTGTCAGAAACTCTTCATGTCTGTGTCACTGCCTGCAGAACTCACTTCATTGTTACTTCAGCAGCTTGTTGTTGAGTTACATTGTAAACCACCATCACATGCTAACAATGCTAGCAAAGAAGTTACACACTGTCGCTTTAACTGCCTCGTTTTTGTCGTCACTGGCACCAAAGTCCACAGAGAAACACACAGTGATGGAGGCAACAGTTTCTGAATGGACTTTGGTGCGGGAGAGTGACAAAAACTCCAGGTCCTCCAGGGTTATTTTTCTGTGATCTGACCTAGTTTAGCAGATGTCACTTCACTGTGTGCTGGTGTCTTCTTTTCTCTTTAAAGGGAAATATTTGCAGCCTAAATCCAGGACTTGTGCTTTCATGCTTATCTGAACACTAGGTTAACCTTTAACCTTGAACTCACATCTCTGCACAGACCATTTCTACCAGTTACTCTCTTCTGAAGCTGAACCGATGAATCGATTATTAATCGATTATTAATCGATTTCTAAATTATTAATTATTAATTATTACAACTATTTTGGTAATCGAATAATTGATTTGAAGCTTTTTTCATGATTAACACAAGATTTCCGATTGTTTAAGCTTCTTAAATATGAATATTTTCTTCATTTCTTTGCTCTGGAGAACAAAGAAATCATTAAACTATATTATAATAATAATAATAATTAATTGATTAATTGAGAAAATAATCAATAGATTAATCGATTATGAAAATAATCGTTAGTTGCAAAGAGAGTTAGTTCTACTCTCTTCATTAAAAACAGAGAACTGGCACTTTGCCACCAGGTTTGGCAGCTTCAGTGTTTGGTGAACACATGACTGATCCACATAGTTGCAAGTCCTCATTAGATTCACTCCAACACACGTTTCGTATTAGATGAAAATGCTTACTGTCATAAATACCAAAAAGCCGTCAGAGTGTGAGTCCTGCTCTGAATTATCTGTTAAAGTTTAAATCAACATGACAGATCTGCCCGTGGGAGCCAAAGTAACAACAAACAGGAGACCAGCAGAGCGAGCGTCACGCCGCCACGCCGCCACACCACCGCGTTTCACGCGTCACACAATTCGGCAGTGTTGGGCTTGATTTCTGTCCACACGTCTCCAGAGTACAGCCTCCTACTCCACAGACTACAGCGGCAGCGGTCTGTGGCTCGCGATCAGCGGCGCTGTCCCTAAATACACCACTCCACTTTAAAAGACTGCTGTTAAATATAGAGGTTTCCCTGGTAATTGTTGGAGATTAACCCACGTTGTTAGGATTGTTAAGTAGTTTGAAGTGATCTACAGTTCGGCGCTGTTCGGCTTGATTTGTGTGTGGGACGTCTCTTCCTGTGACGGGACTCAGCGGCCGGCAGTCTGACCAATCATCGCGTAGTACCTACTTTTAAGCACGCTTGGAACCTCGTCTGAGCAGGTACTAAAAATAGTACCTGGTACCAGGTACTAGGCTAGTGGAAACGTTATTTAAACCGTGCTGTGGCGAGGCGAGGCGAGTAGAGCCGGTGGAAATGCGCCGTTAGTCTCGTGTTCTGGGACAATGCAAGTGCTGACAACCACATCCGACCACCTTGCTCTTGAAAAAGTGTGTGAGTGAGCCAACGCGTGTTCTTACAGGTTGGATCTGTGTCTCCTGCTGAAGGACCAGGCGTCCATGGCTGAAAGGACTATAGTTCCTGTCACTGGGACACTGAAGTGTCCTCAACACCTCTGCAACAGGACTGGTGATAGAAGTTATCTATGAGCAGTGTGGGGTTAGCATCATCCTTTTACTTCACACCTGAAGAGTGTGCTGCTCTTCACTTCTGCTCTTGTTGTTGTTGCCAGGAGTTTGAATGTGCACAGTCAGTTCTTACTGGAAATAAGACAGACTTCAAAGATGTTGATGGAGGAGGAGTCTGTGGAGCACATGTAGCTTAGCTTCACATCCATCTGCTAAAGACGGAGCAGCTCACACATCCATGAACCTGGTCCCATATTCATCTGTGTGCCACTAATAAGTGTCTGTGAGCTTCCCCACTCACAGCTCGTCCAGAGGAAGGAAAAAGTCGGCGTGGTGGTGGAAAATTATCTTTTATTTTGGTCCAACAGAAAAAAGTCCACCAAACATACAGAAATAAAACGCTGTTGCTGTCGTAGTCTCTCTCTCTCTCTCTCTCGCTCCTGCTTCCTCCTTCCGGACCCAGCCTACTGCAAGGGACCAGAACCAGGTTACAAGTGTACTTATATAGCTGACTGATTACCTGATTCTGTCCAGCAGTCGCCACTCTAACCATACCCCACTGCCACAGTGTCATCATGATGTACTTCGTCTGTGCTTCTGCTAATGAGCAACACAAAGCATCAGGGTCGCCTGGTGAGATTTTTGTTAAAATCAAACCTCTGGCATGTTTTCAGCTCCATGTACTGAGGTGAGTTTAGAGAAGACCAGGTGGTGCCGGTGTAACAGAAGGTAGAAACGCTGGCCTTTCTACCAAAATCAACATGGCCTTTGTTCAAATGTTCAAAACTCCAAACAATAAGATTTGCACAGCAACAGATAAACAACTGTATCATCAGCATATGGATCTGATATCAGTGCCTCACTTTAAAAACTCTTAGCTAATCCCTTTAAAGATGCACAATGAAGGAGAGGGAGGGGGGGAGGGGTTTGGGAATCTCTGGATCAAACAAGTACAACAATCCCTGATCAAGCCTTTGTATTTAGATTTAGAGCCTCACATGTTTGGATCACCAGAGTCCCCGAATTCTCCGCCTTGTTCTAACAACATGTTATTGCAGGTGACAAAAATCCACTGTTTGTTTTCTGAGTCTGAGTCTGACTGGAATATGGCAGCTTCAACGTCTGCTATTGTTTCACCACAGGAAAGATGTTCAGCCAGAGACAGTGAGTCCCTGAGCCAACCGAGAACACCCAGACCATGTGTCTCTGTGGAGGAGGAGCTTATTAAAAACTATTGAGCTTTACAAATAGAAAATGTGTTTAGAGAACGGACTTCTTCAACACTCATCATCTTGGTTCTCAAACAGTCAGAGAAGTTGTGAGTTGTCAGTGGATGAGACGCTTGTCTTTACACTTGACTGGGCTCTAATATAGAGATGCTGGGGCCTGAGAGTCCAGGCTGTGACTCACCTTTTACCTTGTGGGATTGGCTCCAGCAACCCCACAACTCTCGTGTCGAGGATAAAGTGGCAAACAATGAATGAATGAATGTATGTGATGTTGGAGGCAGACTAGACAAAGTTCTGTGACGTTACAGAAACTTCCTGTGTCATGGTGCGAGGGTGCCGTGATCCATCCATCCATTATTCTCCTTCTCCACATGAGGGTCGTGGGGGCGGGGTCACAGCCTGGACAGGTCGCCAGTCCATCACAGAAAACCATTCACTCTCACACTCACACCTGTGAGTGTCCAGTTTACCTCATCCTCAAATCTGCATGTTTTTGAACCCGCAGAAATCCCATAGAACGTGAACTTTTGCTGTTACCACTAGGTGGCGCTGTGACATGTGCCGTGAGAGTTTCGCAGTGAATTCCATTCAGAGCCACAGCCACGCCCTGAAAGCTTTTTACAAATGGTCAAAGGTCAAAGCAATGGCACGTACCAAATTTGAATAATTGAGTATCTAGGAGGAGTTGACATGGGCATTGGAATTGGAAATGGTTGACTTCCTGTGAGGTTTAAAGATCTATGTGTGTATTAAATGTCCTTTTCTTTTGCACGTAAACATCACCAAGTATGTATGTATGTAAGTATGTATGTGTGTTTCATGTTTTCGTGTATGTTGAAGTCATCAAATATGCAATAAATGTCCAGGAATAATAAAGTCTGTGTTTTTTGCTGCAGCTGTAAAGGTCGTTGTAACACGTTCCAGACTTCACGAGCATCTTCCTCCCTTTCTTCCCTGTTTCTTCTTCCTGCTTCTTCTACTCTGAGCACTAACAAGACAAACGATGCAGGCTCCTGCTGTGTCTCAGCCAGATGCAAACTCCAAACAAAAGGCGTCGTAACTGGCAAGGAGCGTGGTGGGGTGAGGGGGTAAAGGTCAGAGCAGAGGGCAAAATAAACAGAGGGGAGGCCACCATGTCACCCTTTCTACCTCTGAATTTTGACCTTTTTACTTCTTAATTTTGACTTTTTGACTTCTGAATGTTGACCTTTTTACTTCTGAATTTTGACCTTTCTACCTCTGAATTTTGACCTTTTTAATTCTGTGTTTTGACCTTTTTACCTCTGAATTTTGACCTTTTTACTTCTTAATTTTGACTTTTTGACTTCTGAATGTTGACCTTTTTACTTCTGAATTTTGACATTTCTACCTCTGAATTTTGACCTTTTTAATTCTGTATTTTGACCTTTTTACCTCTGAATTTTGACCTTTTTCTTCTTAATTTTGACTTTTTTTCTCTGAATGTTGACCTTTTTACCTCTGAATTTTGACCTTTTTACCTCTGAATTTTGACCTTTTTACCTCTGAATTTTGACCTTTTTACTTCTTAATTTTGACATTTTTACCTCTGAATTTTGACCTTTTTACTTCTTAATTTTGACTTTTTTACTTCTGAATTTTGACCTTTTTACTTCTTAATTTTGACTTTTTTACTTCTGAATTATGACCTTTTTACTTCTTAATTTTGACTTTTTTACTTCTGAATGTTGACCTTTTTACTTCTGAATTTTGACCTTTCTACCTCTGAATTTTGACCTTTTTAATTCTGTATTTTGACCTTTTTACCTCTGAATTTTGACCTTTTTCTTCTTAATTTTGACTTTTTTTCTCTGAATGTTGACCTTTTTACCTCTGAATTTTGACCTTTTTACCTCTGAATTTTGACCTTTTTACTTCTTAATTTTGACTTTTTTACTTCTGAATTTTGACATTTTTACCTCTGAATTTTGACATTTTTACCTCTGAATTTTGACCTTTTTACTTCTTAATTTTGACCTTTTTACCTCTGAATTTTGACCTTTTTACTTCTTAATTTTGACTTTTTTATTTCTGAATTTTGACATTTTTACCTCTGAATTTTGACCTTTTTACTTCTTAATTTTTACTTTTTTACTTCTGAATTTTGACCTCTTTACCTCTGAATTTTGACATTTTTACTTCTTAATTTTGACCTTTTCACTTCTGAATTTTGACCTTTTTACCTCTGAATTTTGACCTTTTTACTTCTGAATTTGACCTTTTTTTGTCATGTTCCGTTGTCCATGTCATTTTATTATGAAAGTCCCCTCTAAGTTTGAAGTCGTCTTCGTCCCTTGTCTGCGTGCTCTTTGCTTTTTCCTTCCTTGATTACCCGATCTGTTCACGTGTGTCTTGTCCGTCTCAGCTGTTCGTTGTTTCCCTGATTCCTTAGTGTATATAACCACTCCCATTTCCTGTGTCTGGTTGTGAGTTCGTCTTCGTCCAGTGTGACTCGCACCTTTGAGCTCTCCCCTTGTTGGAATGTCTATTTTTTCTGTATTGATTGCACGTGTGTGATCCTGCTAACTCCAATTCTTCTGTCTCCTGTCTCCTGTCTCCTGTCTCCTGTCCTAGTCTGTATTCTGTATCCCACGTCCATCTCGCACCGGCGGCTCTCTAGTCGTCTAATTGAGGATCGTCGTGCCTGTTACCTGTGTGTGTGTGTGTGTGTGTGTTAAAGAAAATGAAAACTCTTTACTTACCACAGTCCTGTGTTTAGAGTGGAGTTTTAGGATCAGGTGTCCTGGTGTCCTACTGTTAGACCTGGCCTACAGAAGATGAAGGAACCTCACAACTTGAGAGAGAGAGAGAGAGAGATTTTTAAGTCTCCTTTATTTACTTCAGAGCATGTTATCCTTTACATTTTCAGTGGAGCCGTGTCCTGTGAGTCACTGGTTCTTTCGGGTCCAGACACATCAGCCGGTGCCACAGCATGGAGGACACATGGTTAAAGCAGTTCTTTAAACGAATGTTTTTAATAAAAACGGAGCAGGAGACTTAAGAGTGGTCGCTAAAACCCCCGGGCTGAATGTGACATCTTTTAAAAATATTTAAATGATGTGTAAAACAATAAAGGCGGTCCAGCCGAGCTAAAGATAAAAAGTTCTCTCTTGAATGAGTCCAGGTGTATTGTCTGTGATTATTGTTAAAAGCCCTCCACACATCACACAGCTGGTGTGTTAGTATGAGCTGTGTGATCCTGCTGGATGAAGCAGGGTGGGGTTCTGAATGATTCCTGTCTAAAAGACGACTTTCTGTGCACTTAAAATCACCTCCTAAAAACATAAAATCATTATCATTGCAGTTTTTAACAGTATCTTCTAAAATGTTTAAAAATGCCATCCTCTCCAACCAATGCGGTTGGGGCATAGACATTTAAAAACACAAGCTGAGTATTTTCAAAAGTTGCTTTGACTTTCAATAACACACCTGGAATCATTTCTTCAGAAACCAGAGAGACGGGTAAAAAATCCCCCCACTGTGGCTGGATTTATGGCTTAAACTCACCTCCCCATTAAAAGCCAGCCTCCATTCACACTCATTATCTGCAGTGCTGTGGGTCTCCTGCACAAACATGATGTCCACTCTTAATCTCCATGAGTCTAAAAAGAGCAGCTCTCTTAAAATCAGCTCAGGCTCCGTTCAGATTTAAAATACTCAAAGTAAAATCACACATAGATAAAAAGGAAAAAATACACCAAATCCTGATAAAAGAGGAGCAGATTTCACGACTTTACTGATGTGTTTTTTCAATCGAAAAATCTCCTGTGACAAGACTTCGTCTGCCATCGTCTGCCATCGTCTGCCATCGTCTGCCATCCCAGACTTCCTTGTGAGAAACCTGGCTGACCTCAGGAACAGGTTAAGATCAGGGAAATATGCTCCTCCACCACAGTCACCACCGTCACCACCGTCACCACCGTCACCTGCTGCTTCGCCTCACCTCTCCCAGGACAGAGACAGACAGAGACACAGAGACACAGAGACAGAGAGACAGAGAGACAGAGACAGAGAGACAGAGACAGAGAGACAGAGACAGACACAGAGACAGAGACAGAGACAGACAGAGACAGAGACAGAGAGACACAGAGACAGAGACAGAGACAGAGACAGAGACAGACAGAGACAGAGACAGAGAGACAGAGAGACAGAGACAGAGAGACAGAGACAGACACAGAGACAGACAGAGACAGAGACAGAGAGACACAGAGAGACACAGAGACAGAGACAGAGACAGAGACAGACAGACAGAGACAGAGACACAGAGACAGACACAGAGACAGAGAGACAGAGACAGAGAGACAGAGACAGACAGAGAGACAGAGAGACAGAGAGACAGAGAGACAGAGACAGAGACAGAGACAGAGAGACAGAGAGACAGAGACAGAGACAGAGACAGAAAGACAGAGACAGAGACAGACAGAGACAGAGACAGAGACAGAGACAGAGAGACAGAGACAGACAGAGACAGAGAGACAGAGAGACAGAGAGACAGAGAGACAGAGACAGAGACAGAGACAGATGCAGCAAATGGTCCAAAATTGGCCAGAGCAGGAAGTCGGCCACAGAACGGTTTCCTCTCTTTATTCAGCCTTGTGTGTGTGTGTGTGTGTGTGTGTGTGTGTGTGTGTGTGTACGCGCGCGAGTGTGTGTGTGCGTGCGTAACCAATTTAAATTGAGAATTATTTTTGAAAAATGAAGAGTTTGAGATGGTTTTGTACAAAAGTTTTCAAATAGTTTGAAAGAATTGCATTTCCTCATTCACATAAACGCAGCAGCAGCAGCAGCAGCAACCCCAGCAGCAGCAGCAGCAGCAGCAGCAACACCAGCAGCAGCAGCAGCAGCAGCAGCAGCAACACCAGCAGCAGCAGCAGCAGCAGCAGCAGCAACACCAGCAGCAGCAGCAGCAGCAGCAGCAGCAGCAACACCAGCAGCAGCAGCAGCACCAGCAGCAGCAGCAACACCACCAGCAGCAGCAGCAGCAGCAGCAGCAGCAGCAACACCAGCAGCAGCAGCAGCAGCAGCAGCAAAGATGGCATCAAACAGGCCGAGGTCGCCCTGAACCTCACACACACCACTCGGCAGGAAGTGTGGCTTCTGTGAGGTCAGAGGTCAAGGGAACAGGGTCAGCAGCTCATGTTACAGACGTAAGCAGGACTGCCTGCTCCCGCCTCCTTCAGGAGAAACAGGAAGTTCTATTTTGAGAGCTGTCATTCCTCTGAACATGATCTGATCTCTTCTTTTTTTTCTGTTTTCTGTTTTCACACTTTTCCTGTGACCTTCTGAGCCTGAAGTGAACTTTTCCTCAAGGACACGACGGCAGAAGCAGAACATGAGTCAGTTGTAGCTCGGCTCGGCTCGGCTCGGTCAGGACTCACCAGGTACCAGGTGTCGAGCCGTGTTAGAACTGTATCATGAGCGTAGGTTCTGACTGTAAAACATGATCATCGCCTTGAAATATGAAACATGTGATGATGATGTGATAAATAAAATGAAGAAGAAGAAAGTCGTGTATTTCTCCAGATCAGAGTCATAAACATGTTCACAGTGTGAATCACGTTTGATCAAGAGAAAAAGACATTGAAAGAACAACAATTATGATGATATTTGTTTGTTTGATAAGCGACGATAAATAATTCCCAATATAAACGTATTTATGACATGTTTGACACGTGAGCCTCAGCGTGGCTCCTCCTCCCCAGCCTGAGTGATGAGCTCCACAATGAGAAACAGGTGTGCAGTCTGTCTGAGCCAGGCACGCTGAGCTGTGTTTTATGACGAGAGGGGGGAGGAGGGGAGGAGGGGGAGGAGGGGGAGGAGGGGGAGGAGGGGGAGGAAAACACAGACAGGAGGATCACTAAATGTGTTGTTTTCTTCTGTGTCTAAACATCCGTGGAGTTTCCAGCACAGTGGCAGTGAACGGCAGCAATAAACACATCAGGAATCAAAGATTACAACATATAACAAAAACTGTTCAAAAGGATTTTAAAACGCTCACCTAATAAAATCTACATATACATCTTTAGACGGCCTTTTAAACAACTATTAAACAACCTTTAATGACTGGAAATCAAAGTTTAAGTCAATTTCTATACTTCACTGAGTCACTGATCCACCGCTGCCTCCGTTCCTTCGTTCAGATTGACTTCCGTGACACAAAGTGACCACACGAGGCAGCAGAGGACCAGCCGCTCAAATCACCCACTTTCTGTTTCTAAAGATTTTAGCTGGAAAAATCCATCTTGATTATTGTTAGCAATAACAGACACACAAACAGCGTAGCTACGTCTACGAGTTAATGTTAGTTACGTTAATGTGACCTACATACGCCAGAAGTGCTGCTAACGTAGCATAAAAGTAGCATTCTGCCAAAGTTAGTAGTATTTCTCTTTAGTAGTATTTATGGTGATAGTTAAAAGACGAGTGATTGGTTTAGTTTGGTTAGTTTGATCAGCTGATTGATTTAAACTGTGTAGATTATCTTCAACAGTCCACTTCACACCTTATCTTAGTGGACTTTCAGTGCTAATGACACAATTATCACATGTGATCAAAGTCAGGTGAGTGAAGAGTTCAAACCAGAAAAAGGCATAAAACAGTAGATTTACAATACAATACAATAATCCAAAGAATTCCAACTTTTTTCTCAGAATTCTGAAATTTAAGTCAGTATTTGGAGAAAAAATGTGGAATTCTCTCTCAATCTCAGAATTCACATTTTTTCCACAGAATTCAGACTGTTTTATTCTTTTTACTTGTTTTGAAAAACATGTTTTACAGTAGTTTTTACAGGTCAGTGATGCACCACAGCTCCCCCTGCAGGTCCACTCTGCTCCCTGCAGCTGCGCCCGAGTCAGTTTACACAGCAGAGTCACGCGCTCGCTCTCTCTCTCTCTCTCTCGCTCGCTCTCTCTCTCTCTCAGTGCCACAGCAGCTCGCGCAGTCACACACTCACACACTCTCACTCTCTCTCTGTCTCTGTTCCAAACCTTTACCCGGGTCTAAACATACAAACAACAACACGAGAAACAGATCGGATAATCTGACACGGATTAAGAAGGTGAGTAAATGGGATTATTATCATTACTCGTATTGTTTTATTGATTTGAAGCGTCTGTGATCGATGTATAAACTTCACTGTTGTTTCACTGCAGATCAATGATTAACGGGAGATTATGTTAGTTCTGCTTTAGAATGATACACATGCGGAAACACTTACTATACAATCGGACTTTCATTTGATGAAGACAATATTATCTTTATAAGATATATATATATATATATATATAAAATAACTCCCTTTGAAAACGTACAACACACACACACACACACACACACGCACGACTGTTTCAGTTTGAAATCTTTATATTCTGTTTATGATGATGATGACGTCAGTGCTGTAATGTAAACACCATGTTTTAGAGCAGCAGCAAAGATCGTAGTGTAAACCTGCACGTGGACTCACACAGGTTTAACTCACTAAATCCACGCAGTGAAAGCTGCCCTGTGTGTGTGTGTGTGTGTGTTTTCTTGTATTCAGTGCCTCATCAGGACCTTGTCAACACTAGTGGTCCTCATAGAGACCAAAACCGGGATATGAGGCAGAATCTCATTGGTTAAGTTCAGCACTAAGATGAATTGTGGTTATGGTTAACGGTGTGGGTTAGTTATTAACTAGTTATGGTTTAGGTTAGTGATAATGCTTTGTTTATGCTGTCCTGTGTGTGTGTGTGTGTGTGTGTGTGTGTGTGTGAGAGAGAGAGAGAGTGAGACAGACTGACCACTGAGCTGTGATTAAAGCAGACCCACTGACCTGAGGATTGCAGGTTTAGCCACTCTTAAAGGGATAGTTGAGGTATTCTGAGGACTAACTGGCTCCTGTGTAAGTCTAAGATAAGTGTGTGCGCGCTCTCTCCTGTACCAAACCCCATAGAGAAAATCAACGATTTAACATCACAGCACACAGGAGTTGTTGATCCACTGCTGCCTCCATCAGTGTTTTCAAATGTGTTAAATGTGGGACTTCAGTGTTTGAAATCCTTTGTTTGCTTTAACCCAAGTGACATAAAGTGACCACACGAGGCAGCAGTAGACCAGCAGCTTCTGTGTTCCCAGCAGCTTAAAACATTGATTTTCTCAATGGGGTTTGGTGCAGGTGAGTGACTTCAGTTTCCAGTCAGAGAAGGTGATTTAACTGTGACACAAACATGTGTCCATGCCTTCAGGCTGCTTCTCCACACACACACACACACACAGAACCTGGACTATCAGTGTAACTCCGCCTTTCTCTAAATATTTACATGTGGATGAAATCAGGAGAAAATGAGGCTCTGGTTTCTAAACATCTAATCAGAGCACAGATGTTATATAATCTTAATTCTCCAACCAATCCGCTGGTTTTTCACGAATAATCACTCACGTTTGGTTTTGGTCTCGACGGAGACGACGGTGTCACCTGAGAACTCACAAAAGAACAAAAGCCAGGAGGGGACGCTCATTATGCAACCCACCCTACTTCTGAAGAGCACACATGCCCTCAGGGTCAACTCCACCTTGACCCCACCTCTGCCCCCCGCCCCCCAGTGTGTGTGTGTGTGTGTGTGTTGGTTTGATCAGTGCAGCAGTCAGCAGCATAAACAGTTTAGCAGCAAGACTAAACAGACCAGACATGCCTCATAAACACACTCACCCTCGCATTCATAGGTGAGCGTGTGGTGGTTTTGGCAGAGGGAGACGTGATTCATGTGTTCACTGCACTGATCCATGTGTTCACTGCACTGATCCATGTGTTCACTGCACTGATTCATGTGTTCACTGCACTGATCCATGTATCCATGTGTTCACTGCAATGATCCATGTGTTCACTGCACTGATTCATGTGTTCACTGCACTGATCCATGTGTTCACTGCACTGATTCATGTGTTCACTGCACTGATCCATGTATCCATGTGTTCACTACACGGATTCATGTGTTTACTGCACTGATTCATGTGTTCACTGCACTGATCCATGTATCCATGTGTTCACTGCACTGATTCATGTGTACACTGCACTGATTCATGTGTTCACTGCACTGATCCATGTGTTCACTGCACTGATCCATGTGTTCACTACACGGATTCATGTGTTTACTGCACTGATTCATGTGTTCACTGCACTGATCCATGTATCCATGTGTTCACTGCACTGATTCATGTGTTCACTGCACTGATTCATGTGTTCACTGCACTGATCCATGTATCCATGTGTTCATGTGTTCACTGCACTGATCCATGTGTTCACTGCACTGATTCATGTGTTCACTGCACGACCAGAGAGCGTTAAACTCACCCACGCAGAACGTTTGATCCTCAAATGTGACATGTGAGCAAAAACCAGCTGCGGTTGTTTTGGGTGAAAGTGAATCATGAGTTGAGATGAGTTGACAGAATGATTCAGTCGTTCAGTCACTGAAGTGAAATACCACTGAACGTGGTGATGAACGTGCACCAGACTCCTCTGTTCAACACGTGAACACATGTTTTTATCTCTGACTCCAGTTGGACTTTGTTGCTTTGACGTGGCGCTCATGACTCTTCAGTGACGACGCTCTCTGACCAATCAGAGGCCGGCAGTCTGATGATGTCACATTTTAGTATCAGCTCAGCTGAACCTCGTCAGAGCAGGAAGTTAAAAAAAACACCATCACTGATGGAAAAGCAGGAAAACGAGTCGAGTCGAGTCGAGTCGAGTCGAGCTGTGTGATGGAAAAGCAGCAACAACAAAATCATCACCTCAGCTTTAAGAGTGATGATACGCTGGTTTGTTGGATTCTGTTCACACGACAACAGAGTGGTGAATAAAAGTGTCAAAGAAGCTGAAGAGAGCAACAAGCTTCTGTGATGCCACATCATCATCATCATCATCATCATCATCAGTGACGGCGCTGGAAGCCTCGCAGGAAGGCAGCGTTCTAAATGACATATTATTGAGTCGTGTTAATGATGTCACACAGCCTCACGTCAACGTCTCCGCCTCAGGAGCTCGTCGTTACAGCTGGAAGAAGCATGAAAGGTCGAGTTTTATGACCATTTCTTCCTCTTCTTCTCCTTCCTTGTGCTGTCATTTCCCAGCAAAGGAACGAACGATTGATGTCGTCTGTGGGAGTTTATGACGCGTGACTCATTTTAGCTTGGAGGCAAAGAGACGCTTTCAGATGTGAAAGTTCAGCAAAAAAACACAACAATAAGACAACAATAAGAAGAAGCTGCGTTCATTTTAATAATGAGAGCCTCGAGGATGATTCCTGGAAGGATCAGAAAAAAAAACTGTATCATACAGAGTTCACTCTTCACCACAAATGAGCAACTTGTGGTGCCCGGTCCAGATCTGGCACGCATACGTGCACTAACGTTCGAGGACAAATCTGTTCAAATACTATTGTTGCAAAACATTCAATCCGAGATGTTGGCTTTCCTGTTGGGTTTGGATCATGGTCATAGTGTCACTATGACTATGTATATGCTAATTAGTGCCTTTCCTGTTGGGTTTGGATCATGGTCATAGTGTCACTTTGTCTTTTTCTCTGAATCAGACTGAATCAGACTGATGATTCAGAGAAAAAGACAAAGTGACACTATGACCATGATCCAAACCAAACAGGAAAGGCACTAATTAGCATATACATTTTGATGACATCACTCTGTATTTGCATATTGCTCGTGTTGTTGATGAGATTTCATCACCTATCTTTATATATATATATATTTATAATAAAGGGGTATTACATTAACATAAACACCCTTTAGTAACAACATGACTGTGTACTGTAATGTAACGTGTTACAGGTTATGGTTTTTAGTCGTAGTTTAAATGGTGGAAAAATAAGTCCAGACTTCTCATTTTCAACTTTAGTTGGAAACAGTGTTACACAAAATGTTAAATGTAATGTCACAAAGACGCTAAAATAAACTGGGACATTTAAAGTTAAATTCTGCTTCTGTCCTCAGAAAACACTGAAGTTTGAAAACAATGATAAAATGAGGTCCTTGATTTTCCTCCTGTTTTTCTTCTACTCTTGAATAACCTACGTTCACGTAGAATGTGTCGTCTTTGAGTCACTGCTGAAGTGGAAGCTGCAGGATATTTGATATCAGACACGTTCACATTGTGTTTCTTATCACCTAAAGCTGTCACATTGTGTGTGTGTGTCTGTCTGTCTGTCTGTGTGTGTGTGTCTGTCTGTCTGTCTGTGTGAGAATGTGTGTGTGTCTGTGTGTGTGTCTGTCTGTCTGTGTGAGAATGTGTGTGTGTCTGTCTGTCTGTGTGAGAATGTGTGTGTGTGTGTGTGTGTCTGTGTGTGTGTCTGCGTGTGTGGTCGATGTTGTGGTCGTGGTCGTTGTGGTTGTTGTGGTCGTTGTGGTTGTTGTGGTCGTTGTCGTCGTGGTCGTTGTTGTCGGTGTGGTCGCTGTTGTCCTTGTTGTTGTTGGTGTGGTTGTTGTTGACGTCGTTGTCATTGTGGTCGTTGTCGTTGTGGTCGTTGTTGTCGGTGTGGTCATTGTTGTCGTGTGGTCGTTGTCGTTGTGGTCGTTGTTGTCGTTGTGGTCATTGTTGTTGTCGTGGTCGTTGTGGTCATTGTTGTTGTCGTGGTCGTTGTGGTCATTGTTGTTGTCGTGGTCGTTGTGGTCATTGTTGTCGGTGTGGTCGTTGTCGTTGTGGTCGTTGTTGTCGTTGTGGTCATTGTTGTTGTCGTGGTCGTTGTGGTCATTGTTGTTGTCGTGGTCGTTGTGGTCATTGTTGTCGGTGTGGTCGTTGTCGCCGTGGTCGTTTTTTTACCCATTTTTCCAGAATAACTTCCAATATCTGGCAGTTATTTACAATATAGCACAAACCGTACTTAGGGTTAATGCAACGTGCACTTGTCTGACTGTCGTCAGCGATATACTCAGCGTTAAAGTGTAGATATTGTTGTTCTGTATTTGAAATGACTGGCAGTGATTAAGTCTTTCATTCAACACAGCATTAATGATTTATGACACTGAACTCCAGAGAAACCAACATCCACATCAAATGCTTATCTTTAACTCGTCTTGAATTATTCATGGACTCATTGATTTAATCCGCCTCGTCGTACTCTGAAGCGGCTCCTGCCGTCAGTTCACTCTCGCTCTCTGTTTGGCTCAGAACTCGATCCATAATTCAGCACGAGAGCGACAGGGTCATGAAAAACGTGACGTGTCAGATCTCCGTCTTTGCCGAGTGTGGCTGACAGCTGTGAGAGCGACACTCCTCACATCGCCCTAATTGTTCTCAGTCCGAGCGCGCCGTCTCTCTGTCACGACACATCACGCTCAGCCGGGACTGCGACGCGTCTGCTCGAGCGCGGCGTCGACGTCACACAGGCCTGGACGTTTCCTGCAGAAGAAGATGCAGCTGCACAGACTTCTCCAGGCTCCTCCAGATGTTTTCTAATTCTGACAGGAGGGAGGGAGGGAGGGAGGAGGGAGGACAGGGACAAAGGACCAGGGTCTCTGTCCGTGTGGCACTCAGCAATCGACTGATGTGTAATGAGGGCAGACAGCTGGCAGGTTCAGTGGAGGATAACGGCTAAACTTAGACAGCAGCGGGGAATAAGAGAAGAGCTCGGTCGAGGGTCTTTGTGTGAAATTTTGGGATGGTTTTGTTTCATGGGGTATGTTTTTTGTTGTTTCAGTGAGGTAGAAAGAGTTCTGCATTTCACACTCCTGTACCTCCGTCCTGAGGGCAGGAGTGTGAACAGTCCATGTTGTGGGTGGGTGTTGTCCTTGATGATGGTGGCATTATCGAGGTACGTTAGTCCGACTAAAAGTATACATGCTGGAGTAATTGGACTATGTCTCACATTATCGAGGTATGTTAGTCCGACTAAGAGTATACATGCTGGAGTAATGGGACTATGTCTCACATTATCGAGGTATGTTAGTCCGACTAAGAGTATACATGCGGGAGTAATGGGACTATGTCTCACATTATCGAGGTATGTTAGTCCGACTAAGAGTATACATGCGGGAGTAATGGGACTATGTCTCACATTATCGAGGTATGTTAGTCCGACTAAGAGTATACATGCTGGAGTAATGGGACTATGTCTCACATTATCGAGGTATGTTAGTCCGACTAAGAGTATACATACGGGAGTAATTGGACTATGTCTCACATTATCGAGGTATGTTAGTCCGACTAAGAGTATACATACGGGAGTAATTGGACTATGTCTCACATTATCGAGGTATGTTAGTCCGACTAAGAGTATACATGCTGGAGTAATGGGACTATGTCTCACATTATCGAGGTATGTTAGTCCGACTAAGAGTATACATGCGGGAGTAATCTAACTATGTCTCACATTATCGAGGTATGTTAGTCCGACTAAGAGTATACATGCGGGAGTAATCTGACTATGTCTCACATTATCGAGGTATGTTAGTCCGACTAAGAGTATACATACTGGAGTAATCGGACTATGTCTCACATTATCCTGGTATGTTAGTCTGACTAAGAGTATACATACAGGAGTAATCGGATTATGTCTCACATTTTCAAGTTATGTTAGTCTGACCAAAATCGAACTAGTCTTAGCCGGACTGGAGTCAGACTTGGCGTTCTGCACAAACACCAAAATGTGTTAAGAAAATCAAATTGTTGTCTTAGTCCAACTAAAATTGGACTTTAAACATGCATGTAAACCCACTGAGTGCTGATTATGTGTCCTGAACCACCACTTACTAGCGCAATAAATGTTATACTCAAAAACACAGTTATTATCAGCAGCTGCTTTAACCGTGTGATTTAGTTTTGACTAAAACAGCCACTGTCCTGCACATCAGGTCTTTATCAATGCTGTAACACCCAGATTGAGACGGCTGAGATAACATGTTCACATTTATTTTGGTCTTTATCAACACACTTTTTATTTTCTTTACCAGGAAGACTGATAACTGAGCAGCTCTGACCTGTAAAGTTTTATCAGCGGCAGTAAAACTCGAAAAGTCTTCAACTGTGCGTTCAGTTTTGCTAAAGATGATGATGCAAATGAAACAAAATGCCAGAATTTGTGATGATGTTTTTCTGCCGTGAACACTTTATACGTTGATAAAAAAAATGTGTTTTTTCCTGTGACCATTTCTGTGTCCCGACCCAGTCTTTAGGAACCACTGCATAACATATGGGAGATCTGAATGAATAAATGCGTAATTAAGAAATAAAAAAACATTCTCAGCAAAGTGTGTAAAATGAAATGAAGCAGCTCTGTTTGAGTGAGTCACGGATGTTTGTGTAGGAAGAGACACAAGTGAAGGATGGTGGGTGTTTTCTGGAGAAGAGAAAGTTTATAGTTTGTACACAAATCTTCCAGATCTGTGTTACGTCTGGATGATGTGTGAGCACGAACACACAAGAACGACTTTATATCGTATTGTTGTTTTATTCACATGGAAACTGCATTTTTGTGTATACAACAAACTTTATGGACATGCTTGACATCTTCTTCCCTGCTTTTGGTGTCGCAGCATTTCAGCATCATATACAGGCCTGGCATATACAGTATATATTTATGTTCATGTACTATAGCTTTTGAAATCATTTTGGGGAGTTTCATGGGTAAAAAAGATTGTGCACTGCAAAAATTGCAGTGTTTGTGATTTCATCTTTAAAACTCTGCCAAGTCACAAAACAACACACAGCCTCCCACCTACCGTCTGTCTGCCTGCCTGCCTGCCTGTCTGCCTGCCTGCCTGCCTGTCTGCCCTCCTGCCTGCCTGTCTGTCTGCATGTCTGCCCCAACAAAGATATGAATAATGCAGTGCAGTGGTGTTAATGATACACATGTTTACCTGCATGTCAGGTGACAGTGTGGCTGTCAGCTGGAACACAAAGAATAACAGATAGCCACTTTAGCCACTTAGCAAAATATTCTCATAGTAAAAATCAAAAACAGATTATGTCTACAGGATGTTAAGAATCTATTTGCAGCTTAATCTCAAAATATTCTCATAGCAAAATCAAAGACAGATTAAGTATGTTAAGAATCTATTTGCATCTTAATCTCAAAATATTCTCATAGTCAAATCAAAGACAGATTAAGTATGTTAAGATTCTATTTGCAACTTAATCTCAAAATATTCTCATAGTCAAATCAAAGACAGATAAAGTATGTTAAGAATCTATTTGCATCTTAATCTCAAAATATTCTCATAGTCAAATCGAAGACAGATTAAGTATGTTAAGAATCTATTTGCAGTTTAATCTCAAAATATTCTCATAGTCAAATCAAAGACAGATTAAGTATGTTAAGAATCTATTTGCATCTTAATCTCAAAATATTCTCATAGTCAAATCAAAGACAGATTAAGTATGTTAAGAATCTATTTGCAGCTTAATCTCAAAATATTCTCATAGTAAAATTGAAAACAGATTAAGTCTACAGGATGTTAAGAATCTATTTGCAGCTTAATCTCAAAATATTCTCATAGCAAAATCAAAGACAGATTAAGTCTACAGTATGTTAAGAATCTATTTGCAACTTAATCTCATTCTAACATGAGTTTTTCTGACTGAAAACTAAAGTTTATAATCCACTCACTCTGCTGCACCAAACAAAACAATCTGCATTTTTATCTCACAGAATCACAAGAGCTGCTGGTCCACTGCTGCCTCGTGTGGTCAGTTTGTGTCACCGAGTTTAACACTGCATTCAAAGAATAACACATTGGAAGTCACTGATGGAGGCAGCAGTGGACCAACAACTCCTGTTACCCTGTGAGCTAAAAATGCTGATTTTCTCTATGGACTTTGGTGTGGGAGAGTGAGTGGTTTACAAAGCGGCACAAACAATATCTTAACAGCAAAATGAAGTGCTTATCATAATCTTAAAACGTCATAGATTTAAGACGGCACAGATAATAATCAGTTTTTCCTTGTGTCCACGTTGTGTTGAAGCTGATTGGGTGGAGTCATTTAGTCTGTGCTGCCTCTGCAGACTTCACACGTTCACACTTGACCTTCAGCTTCAGCTAATATTGACACGCGCTCACACAAATACAGGGCGAGAGGCCGAGTGTTCCTGTACCAATCTGAGCAGCGTCAGGAGTGAGCTCCACTCTTTTGAATGACAGCAGAGTCACAGAGCAGAGAGTTAAGATATCTGTTACAGTCTGTCTCTTACATCGCTGCTCATCTCACTGTAGATCAGACAGCTAACGAAGCTGAAGGCCTCACAAAGGTGAGAGGATTTACAATTATAATTATATTATTATTATTATTATTATTATTATATATTATTATATTATAATGACAATACAAGAGACACGTGGCTGTTTGTTTGTCCTTCTTTCTCTGTCTGACTAATGAGCCTGAGCAACCAGGTCAACAATTTTCTACAGACCATTCATAATTCAATTCATGGTTTTGGGGACAGCAGAGAAACACCGTCGTCCTCCTCCTCCTCCTCCTCTCATTAGTGGCAGATGCTTTACATTCACGCGTGTACAGATGCTTCGTGGTGAATGAACTGCGGTTAATGTTTGATAATGAAGGAACATTCACTCCCTGAGAGGCGATTGTTAGTCGCTGTCATCCTCAGCAGTAGTGGCACATGCTGGTGTGTATACAGAAGGTGAGACAAGACATTTGGCTGCTTGTCGGCAGCAGATGCTTCTCATCTGTCTGAAGATAGATACATTTGACAGGTAAGCGTGCTGAATGCATTCCCAAGAGCTTCAAAGGTGGTCCTTGTGAATTTATGAGCCCCTTATCTGATGTTTACGCCCATGAAATATCGTCATTCATACTGGAACTTCCTCTAAACTCCTGATCCCAGAAAAACTGGGCTTTCTTTGGATTTGTTTTTCTTCTTCCGTGTGCACACGTCCTGTGTTGTGTTTCCCAGCTCAATTTCTGGTTCCCAGAATGTTCTCTTTTTGTTCCAAGAACCTAAATGATCTGCTTGGGAACCCACTTTTCTTAAAGACGACAAACTATAGAGACACAAATCACAACATAAATCAAGCAATTGTGAAGATTTAATTACTTCATAAACTTAAGATTTATATTAAACAAAGAATCACAGAGAATCACAGAAAATCACAGAGAATCACAAAAAAATCACAGAGAATTACAGAAAATCACAGAGAATCACAAGGAAATCACAGAATTACAGAAAATCACAGAGAATCACAAAAAAATCACAGAAAATCGCAGGGAATCACAGAGAATCACAAAACAAATCACAGAGAATCGCAGAAAATCACAGAGAATCACAGAATTACAGAAAATCACAGAGAATCACAGGAAATCACAGAGAATTACAGAAAATCACAGAAAATTACAGAAAATCACGGAGAATCACATAAAATCACAGAGAATCACAGGAAATCACAGAGAATCACAAAAAATCACAGAGAATTACAGAAAATCACAGAGAATCACAAAAAAATCACAGAAAATCACAAAAAATCACAGAAAATCAGAGAGAAACGCAGAGAATCACAGAAAATCACAGAGAATCACAGAATTACAGAAAATCACAGAGAATTACACAAAATCACAGAATCACACAGAATCACAAAAAATCAGAGATCACAGAAAATCACAGAAAATTACAGGAAATCACAGAAAATTACAGGAAATCACAGAAAATTACAGAGAAACACAAAAAATCACAGAGAATCACAGAAAATCAAAGAAAATTACAGGAAATCACAGCAAATTACAGAGTATCACAGGAAAACACAGAGAATTACAGAAAATCACAGAGAATCACAGAAAATCACAAAAAATCACAGGAAATCAGAGAGAATCGCAGAGAATCACAGAAAATCACAGAGAATCACAGAATTACAGAAAATCACAGAGAATCACAGGAAATCACAGAGAATCACAGAAAATCACAGAAAATTACAGGAAATCACAGAAAATTACATAGAATCCCAGAAAATCACAGAAAATTACAGGAAATCACAGAAAATCACAGATAATCACAGAGAAGTACACAAAATCACACAGAATCACAAAAAATCACAGAGAATCACAGAAAATCGCAGAGAATCACAAAAAATCACAGAGAATCACAGAGAATCACAGAGATCACAGAAAATCACAGAGAATCACCAAGAAGCCCGTGGCCAAGTGGAAAGGGAACTTGCCTTGTAACTGGAGGGTCGCCAGTTCAGGTCCCCACCAGGCTTGGGTACCCCGGAGCAAGGTACCCAACCCCCATTGTTCCCTGGGCGCTACTAATTCTAGGATGGGTCAAAGGCAGAGAAAAAATTTCCCTAAGGGGATTAATAAAGTATATAGAATCACAGTCTCCCGAAACAACACACTTATAGAGGAACACAGGAAACCAAGAACTTTGGCATGTTAGACAAAACATATACTTGGGAAAAATCTTCAAAAAGTATCTCCCAGGACCCGTCTGTGGGTGCTGGCCCAGTGTTTTAGGAACCACGAGTTTGGATGTGTCGGAGCAGAACTCTCTGCTCGTGACATGGAAGTTAAAATCTATTGTGAAACTTTAGCACTGGGCCATATGATTATAAAGAAAAAATCAAGTCCTCGGGCACTTCCCATGACAACTCTGTGTCGGGGCTGTGTGAGCGTCCCTGATGTAGCCTGACACAAAGCATCTGGTTCCTCTTTAGTTGCATGGGGCGCCTTGTTAAGCCTCCCCTGCAGGCTGCACTATCTGCTCCATAAAGACGGGAGGAAGGGAGGACAGAGAACACAGAGACAGACAGAACAGCGAGGTTCACGTCGTATGCGTGGGGTCAGAGACTTTAACACAGTAATCTCTCTAATAGTCACTTTGGCTCATTTTTTTGGGTGCTTTTCCCTTCGTAAACGTCCCAGGAATCACATGTAGAATCTGTGTCTTTGAAGGTTCGTTCATGTCCACCACGACATCTGTTAGTAACTAGCTGCTTGTGTTGTACACATGTTGTATATATATATATATACATATATGTATGTGCACTATAACATGAACCTGACTGAGCGCTTGAGAGAGAGAGACAGTGTGTGAGGTATCAGGACGCCCTGTGGCACAAACAGGATGAAGAGAGAGCAGCGGAGTGAGACATAAACTCAGGTTAGCGTTACAGGAAGGAGGCGGGGCACGCGTGGGTGTGGGTTCACTGTACAGATGAGAGAGAATGGCGAGAAGCGCTCAGAGGTTAATCGTGACCTGGAGGAGGAACCCTCAGCCTCTCACACTCTTCACAAGCCTCCACATCACAGGAGAAGCTGCCAGGTGCTAATTTAGGTCATTATGTACAATGGAGACTAATGGTGGCTATTGTTCTCAGGCTAATCCCAGCTGAGTCACTGGTTGCTGTTGGTGTGTGTGTAACCTCTCAGAGATAACACTCTGGTTCCTTTCAAGCTGTGTTTTCTTTCGTTTTGATTCAATAAATAGGACAAATATGGAAAGCTCCCATGTTTTCAAAGGTTATAACTGTCAGGATTAACAGTCGCTGTGTCCACTTACACATATTTAATCAAGTATGATTTCAAAGATAAACCAACATCAGGATTAATGACTTTGTTTAGACTCGAATGATGATAATCTCCTTTAAAGTGAAGATGAAACAATGAACAATATGACAGTGATTGGTTGTTATTTTTCATCTTAGGAAAGGTTTTAAGAGTGAATGGAACTGATTATTGTTCATCCATAAGGCATCTTTAATTTAATAGCATCTTGTTGCCAAAATGATTTGCTAAAGACTGGCTACAGTAGTTGCTAACGTAAAGTGCATCACTGCGTCAACTACAGCTGCTAAAGTCAAACATCATTACTAAAGTGTCTGGCTATGGTTACTGCTAACTTTTAATACAGTGTCAATTTACAGTAGCAGCTAATTTCAACATCAAACACTGACACCACAACATCTTGCTAGCTAAACATCATCAATTTAAACATCATTTCTCAAGTATCTGGCAACAGTTGCTCCTAAGTTTAAACACCAATGCCACAAAATCTTGCTTCAGTAGCTGCTAACATCAAACACTAGATGCTACAGTATGTGGCTAGAGAAGTTGCTCATGTCAAACACAGATGCTACAGTGTCTAGCTACAGTAGCTGCTAAAGACAAACACCAATGCCATGACATCTGGCTACAGTAGCCGCTAACGTGATACCGATACCACATGTGTAGTTACAGTAGCAGATAATTTCAAACCCTGATGCTATAGCATCTGGGTAGAGTCGCTGCTAACTTAAAATACAAATGCCACAGTACCCAGCTAATGTAGCAGCTCATTTAAAACACAAATGCTACAGCACATGGCTAGAGAAGTTGCTAACGTGAACCACTGAACACAATCACAATCAACTTTCATACAATCACACAGAAACTGCATGTGTGTATTCAAGATTTTATTTCTTTGAGTAAAAAATATCACACCAAATAAAAACTAAAGAAAGAAACAAGTGATAAAATTAAAAAGGACAGGAGCACCTGATACTGTGTCACTGGGGGTGGTACTGAAATATTTTAAAAGTGCATCTGAAGATGTGACTGCATGTTACATTTTATTAAAAAAAACAGATGCTTGGTGTGCTACACATGAGACTAACATAGACTAATAATGAAAATGTGATGAGATTCATTCAAGTTTATTGTCATTGCAATGCAATTCAGTCTAACTAGAGTGAAAAAACCAGTAAAGTGCAGTGAAATGAATATATATATGTATATATAGCCTATGAATGATATGGGAAAGCTAAGGTATGATATATTAACAGTAATACACTTTAACTGCACTTTAACACTGATGTAAACTTTAACAAACATAAACTGTGACACATAAAACCAAAGGCTTACAACCACCCTGTTACAAAGGGGATGGACAACTAAAAGCATTTTAACTGACATACAAGCAGGAAAGACACCTGTAAAATAACACCTGAACAGGCCTAACGTTAAGTTTCCAAACGTCCCTGATGAATTTAAGGTGGAGTAACATTAACACACGTCCACTCAGCTATTTAGTGATTATTAAACAATGTTGCTATGGTCCGAAGTAAGCTAGCAAGCTAACACTCTGCTCCAACAACGGTAACTACGATGCATTAAACTATTCATTTCATGCACTTCATCACATTGACATTACTGTACCTCTATCTTTTTCACCTTTTTCTTCCTCTTCTTTCCTTCTTTTCCTTCCTTGGGCACGGATGGCTTCAGTCTTTTGGACATAATTCCAAAACAGTGTCATTAATCTTTTTCTTCGTCTCTGGGTCAGATTCAGGCAGCTGGCCTCTTGACCCCGCCCCCCTCACAGAGGGCAGGTACAGAGCAACGGCTCGTTGCACCCAGAAAAAAGGCTTCTGCATCATTTAATAGTCTTTGCTTTGACTTTATGTTGCTGTGGGCTTATATAATATTTCGAAATAATAGTAATAATGGCACTGGTAAAAAAAAAAAAGTAGTATTTATATATATATATCTATATATATATATATATAGATATATATATATATTTTATTAATTTTTTTTCCCCGTTTTCGGCGCCCCCTGCGGATGACGGCGCCCCTAGCATTTGCCTATACTGCCTATGCCCAGGGCCGGCTCTGAGCAAACCTATAGCATTAGCATGACACTTTTCCTTCGCATATTACATGGGTATAGATTGTTCCGGAAGAAAGTTGCCTAATAAATATCCTAAAACCCCTATACACACCGTGACCTCCACTCCAGATTTATCCTCATTCTCTAGCCATGTTTCTTCTTTTATATCCTCTCTGTGTCATTTCTTCCCCTCCACACCTGTTGTGGGACCCTTTTCTTCCCAGAACTCCAACCTAAACAATGCTCGACTTTCCTGAGCTGTGACACTCTAACATCTGGAAACACTAACTAGCATGGCTGTTGCCCCAGCTCCTGAGTTCATTTATAGTTTTATGCCACTTGACAGGCCTGGTCTGTGACGGCTAAATGAAAGTAGAGAGAGAGGAGTAAAATTAGGTCACCTTCTCTAGTGTTGAGGAAGATTAAAGATTAAAATGTTTTATGAATGTGCTGAGATATTTCAAATACAGCCTGTAAATAGTTTTACTTTTGTAGTACATGTATTTATTCCTTGTGCGCACAAGCCATAAAGATAAAGAGAACAAATAAACCGACAAAATAAGTTACTCACTTTTTTGATTATTGATGACTCAAAATGAGGTCAGTGTGGCTGACAACCAGCAAAATAAAAATTGATCTGTATCATATATCATATATGTAAAATAATACATGTTTTATATTATAACCTATATAAGTATAGTATTTTTCTTACTTTTAACCTATATTGTAGAAACAATACAGGTTTAGTGTAAGAACAACCAAAATCATGTTATATTGTCATAAGTTCAATGTTAAAAACAATTTATGTTTCATGTTATAATGTGATGGTGTATTCTCAGAACAATATACTTTAAGAACAATATGCGATGCGTAAATCATTCTAACAATAAACTACCACATTATAACGTGATACTGATCTGGGGTTTTTTTGCGAGTACGGCAGCAATAGTCTTCCGTAGGCTTGTCACTTTTAATCATTGGTGTTTTTATTCATTTATCGAAAATGTTGCATTACTGCCCCCTATTTCCTTCTCTTTTTTTTTCTTGGATCATTCCAAATGTAATTTGGCTACAGATGCCGCTAACTTTAAACATCAATGCCACAGTAGCTGCTAAGATAACAATGTGCCTCAGTGTAGCAGCTCATTTCAAACACAAATGCAACAGCACATGGCTAGAGATGTTGCTCATGTCAAACACTGATACTACCCTACCTTAGCTAATTTCTAAACACAGATGCTACAGCATGCAGCTAAATAAGTTGCTAACATCAAACATCTGGCAAATGTTGTGTTTTAATGATTAATGTCTAAATATCTTATTATACCTTATTAACAATAATAGTAATAATAATAATGATAACAATAATATGTATAGTCAACAACATACAACAATATATATAAAATGAAATAACATACAATAATAGCAAGCATTCTCAAAAAAGGGACTGCATTTGGTATGAAATACTTTTTAAATGTTCTTGCTTGTTGCTGGGTAGAATTGGATCTCAGGATTTAGAACAGAAGTAGAACAGATTCACAAATATACCCATGACGATATGAACATACATGCCCTCGTACTTACAGACACATGATAACCGTGCAGGGGTGTTTTCCAGCTATAAATAACGCTCAGGGTGACGCCTCTGCTGTTATAGGCACATGTGACACCCCCCCAAATCCTCCATATACTGTGTACACTTAAACTATATTAAACGTCTCCGTCCATTGGAGACAATGTGCTGATTTCACTGTAAGGTCACAGCCTCTCATGATGAGCTCATTTAATGTGAAGAACAAAGCTGTAAAACTTAAACAGCGACTGTGAAAAAGTTACGACCTCATGACGTGTATTGGTTTACTTAAGCAGCCGTTTATATTACGGGGGCCTCGGCCTAGTTTTCATGTGTTTAAAGAGGTCAGCAGCACGTGCAGCTCACATTTCTCTGCCGATTTAGACACTGTAGTTTCCTGACATGTCAGTGCAGGGGCTGCGAGTGGCAGAACGGACAGAATATAAACGGAAAAAAATTATATATATATATATATATATATATATACTGTATATATATGTCAGCATCCTGTCTCGACAAGAAGCATTGTTGTTTGTCTTTTATCAACCATTTACTGTACAGGAAACACAACAATTGTATCAGGTCTAAGGGAAATTTCAGGGTCTCTCTTCCCGTCCAGCCAGACACATAAGTCTGCCTGCATGGTCACAACTAAAATCTGATTTTAGCCACTTAAGAAAGACACCCAATAAAATCAACACATACTTAAGTCTATTATGTCATAATATTCATTTTCTGACTAGAAACTGAACTGTTGAGAAAACCATTTGATTTTACGTCATGACACACAGGAGGTGTTGATCCACTGTTGCCTCCATCAGTGACTTGGAATGTGTTATTTTGTGACTTTGGTGATTAAAGTCCTTTTGTTTTGATCTACCTAAGTGACACAAAATTACCAAACATGGCAGCAGTAGACGAGCAGCTTATATGTCCCTACAAGCTAAAAATGCTGATTTTCTCTATGGACTTTGGTGTAGGAGAGTAAACGGTATACATACTTCAATTTCCAGTTGGAAAAAGGCTGTGTTAGTCATATATTTGTTTTTAATTTTGCAGAGTAAAACAGATGTAAAAACCTGAACTATCCCTTTCAAAATAAACATGATTTGTTGAAGGAGAACCACATTTGGTCTAAGTCCCACTTGAACGCAGAGTTGCCAGAGAGCACTCTGCATGAAAGCAACTCTGGTTTACTCATTGACTTTGACAGGAGTGGCCGCTCCATGTTTAAAATCATATATGTACAGTGTGAGGTAAAGGGTCATAAAGCACATTTACATGGCAGCTCTATATTGCTACGCACTGCAGACGTGCAACTCCCTCCAAGCTCAGCTTTAGGGAACAGAATTCTTTCTGCCGTCCAACTAAAACCACTTCTTCTTTCTCTGTTTCTCTCAGGAGTCCACACAGGTGAGGTGAAGACGAGGACAAGATCTGCATCTACTCCCCCTATCCGTCCATCAACACTCCAAGGACCTTGGTGCCGGGCATCCACAGGTCAACTCAACCATGATGGGTGCCAAACAATAAAAAGTCTTGACCCAGTGTCCCCTCAGACGGACTGCACAGAGCAAATATTTGAGGCCATTATATCCCATTTCTCCGGCAGCTGTCACTGCAAAGATCAACAGTGAAGGGTGTTGTTGGGAGATAAAAAGAGAGAAGAAAAAGCGGGGGAGTAAAAAGTAACCCTTTCACAGGGCGCACACTGTGCTATTTCTGCCACGCTGCGGGCAGAGAGCGTCTCGTTTGGGAGTGCTCAGAAAAAGCACTTCCCTTGCCCTTCCTTCAGATCCAAAAACCTGAGTAAATACTGGACAGAGATATCCATTTGTCTGGGCTCGAACAAAGACACTGACTGCATGCTATCTATAGAAAACATTACAACAGACGTGGACTCTTTGCACTCATCTGTTACTCTCCAAGGAATATTCAAGGACGAGGAGAACTGGAATGACAGCTGTCAGACTTTTCTTCCTTTTCAAACACCACCACTAGAAATCTTCTGTGGGCTAACAGCAGCTTTATCACTGAGGGGCTCCACTTTCAGTTTTGATGTCTTTCCCAGCTTGGTGAGCCAACATGAAGCCTCTTACACCAATTGGATCCCCGTCTCCTCTGAGGCTCCTCAACAAGGGTCCGGATTACCTGCGCAGGCAGATTGACGGTGGTGGTCATGGTCGCTCCATCAGCGCAGTGGAGAGGCTGGAGGCGGACAAAGCCAAATATGTAAAGACCCAACAGGTCATCAACACCAAGCAGGAGCCTGTCCTGGTGCCCTGTGCCACACCACCACCACAGCCACGGCGAGGCATCGCCATTCCAGGAAGTCCGACCCTTCATCTTCCCCCTCGCCAGTCATCCAACACTCCCTTCTCCACACTCTCTGGCTCCTCACGAGATGAAAACGAGAACTACGACTCCAGGAAGGAGAACAGACGGACTTCTCTCGACACTGATGTGCACAACAGGAGTAACGTGAAGAATGGAATACCTCTGAGCCCCAGGACTCCTGGAGTCAACACCTTTGTTGCACCACATAGTGCTCCTGTTCTCAGAAGAAGCACAGGCAAACGTATGCTGAGGCCGGACTCCCTTGTCATCTACCGGCAAAAGAAAGAGTGCAAAAGCCCCAGTGGCAGCGCAGTGGGTGAGAACAATAACATGGACTTAAAGGGGTACAGCTTCGTCCGGCGCCTGTTTCAGGGCTCCATGTGGGAGAAGAGCAGTGGAGGTGAAAGTAGAATTCAGAAAATGGTGATCAGTGAAGAAAAATTGCGGGATGGAGACTCCCGCATGTCTTGGACCAATGACAAAGACGTGATGGATGGCGCACCAGGAAGCAGAAGGTCGAGTAAAACTGACCAAGAACGCAGTCAGGGTTCAATCCCCAGCCCTGGATTTAGCTGCACACTTGAATTGACTAAAAACGGATTTGCAAATAGTTCCAATGATGAGGTCAACAATGGTGTTATCAATGGGAACCAGTCCAGCAACCACCACGACGAAAATGACCCGTGGAAGCGGGCATCACCGCCGCCAATACCCAGGCGGAGATTTGGGGCGCTGCATCGCTCCAAGTCGGACCTGTATCTGCGCTGCTCTGTGGCATTATCAGAGCAGGAGCATTTCTTTGACTTCTGTGGCCTGGATGTGGACATGATCGAGCGTCTGGGTCGACAGAATTTCCTCTCTGGTGCCAGCTCCATAGACACACTCTCACTGGCCCTCCGCAGTGTTGGCGGAGACGGTTGTGGTGGGTCGGAGCCCAGCGAGTTCTCCCGTCACTCGGGAGATGGCCTGTTTCAGGACGAGCTGACTGAGCAGCTTCCGACTGGTGTGTCGATCATAGAGCGAAACGCTCGTGTCATAAAGTGGCTTTATGGTTGTAAGAACGCTGTTAAAGAAGGACCCAAAGAGTCGACGGTTTAGTGTGAGCTTAAGGAACAATGTGCCATGGAGTGTTGAGAATCTGCAAGTGTTATTGTCTTTCCATCATCATCTAGTTAGATTCTGCCTTTCTTGCTGAGGAGCAGGGAGAAGGAGCAGTGACTCGCCACAGAATTTCACTGTTGAACTCCACAAATAACATTCAGAATGGGCTATGATTAGCAACTGCACTGCAACACAGACGGGGGGAAAAGTAGGTCTTGTTGCTATTTTTGAAGTGGCGGAGCTTTGCTGGGCAAAGCTGTTGTGAAGTTTTCCCTTTAAAGTTCCTGTAAAGCACTAAAACAATGTGCTCTACTGATCACACTGTTTCATTAACCGCTCAGCCAAATTTGAATAATTATGAAAATGACAAGGTACATAAAATCATGTCATTGTTTTAACCTCTTACAGTAACACTAGTAACTGATTATAGCAAATCCAGCATATACACTTTCATCAATATGGACATGCTATAGCTTGTTAGCATGTGTAGAAACTTTTCAAATACACACTACACTGCAGCAGCTAGCAACTAAGTCACAAAAACACACAGTGTGATTGTTAGCTTCATGCTAACAACAAGCTTATGCTTCCACCCAAATGTTACTGAACTAGCAGCAGAGGAAAAATAACAACTTGTAAGTTTTTTTTGGCATCATAACTCACAATGCTGCTCTTTCTTGCTAGCATACTTTCTTTTAGCCACAATTAGCCTATAGTGGTGGTTCAAGTGAATCTTGAAGTTAAATCCTGAACCAAAAAGTGATGAAATTCATACTTCACTTTGTTTTCTCTTAATTTTCTAATATGTATAACCTGAATAATTTTACAGGGACTTTAAATGTCACATGGTCAGCGACAGTGGTCGTAGTTTCAGCTGCTAATGTCTGCACTCAGGGTTTAGAATTCCATGGCACATAGTTTGTTTCTGACTCGCTACTCCAAAGAGAGCTGAGAGGACAACAACTCACGACTTATCTTGTGTCAAATTGATATAAATATTGTATTTATAAATCCTGTGGAAGTATTGTGTGGGTAGAGACTGAACTTAACTTTTTTATCCCCTTGTATTTGTACGTGTGTGTGTGTGTGTGTGTGTGTGTGGTGCTGTCCTCTCCATTTGTCTGCTACATCCACGCGACTACGTTTTTATTGAAAAAATAATAACTGCGCTTCAGTCTGGACAGACTATGATCCGTCATGACCTGACTAAATGTGTTTTGTAACATATCATTACTGGCAACTATGCTAGTAATGATATGCTAGCATTTATATGCTAGTATTAGCATTAGGAGCTAACTTCACCTACTCATAGTTAGCAACTTCCTCGCTAATGTCAGATAAACGCTGCATCACAAAATTCTCCAGTTTAAATATTTTCATAAAATTGTTACATTTTTGCCACATGTGGTTGACGTGAAATTTCATGATGCTGTTTCTTGCTCGTCATCTTTTCTAAAATCTGGGCCTCCCAACAATCATGGGTGTCTTCCTTTACGAATTTAGGCTGATTTGAACAGATTATCTGGCCAAATGATCCTGTAGTGTGAGGGATTAACAGACGCGCGCTTAAGGTCATCAGTTATTTTTGCGTCTCTCAGCCGACAGCCCGCCTCCATGTCCGGTTAAATTCTGAAGTTTCTGTGAGATCCTAAATCCTTGGAATCTCCTCCCTGAAAGTGTGTGGTCCTGCATCTTGACTGGATCGTCTAGTCTGTGCTTCCTCAGGATGAAAACATTGAAAATGGGTGATGGCTGTGGTTTTAATACGTTTTTAAAACCAGGTTAGATTAGGATTAGGTGCACACGTTTACCTGTGATAGTGCAGATTATTTCTGAAATGGAGCAAAAATACTCGTCTGGACGGGGATTATTTTCGTCGTAGTTTGGATGGAGTTGACTCAGCACCACTCTCTCCATTAATGACTCATTTAAAATGGAAAACCACTAAGCTATGCATTGCTTTTTCTGTTGTTGTGTGAGTGTGAAGTGAACCATGAGTACCTCAGTCCGATCTGTCCCAGTTTAGTTTGTGTGTGTTGCCTTTTCTTTCTTTTTTTGAACTCAACTTAAACGCAGGCGTTGGAACAAACATGTGAGCGGCGCCCCCTGTGGGGCTGTTAATGCACTGGACTGGACACGAAAATGAAAGAGAAAGAGATTCTAAAAACACTGAGCTGGATTCAAAAAGGAGCATCTGTTTCAAGGAGGCCATGTCTGGCCACTACATGTCCCTCATTTTCATCTCATTGTTGCTTAAAAAAGGGTCGATGACGACCCGGCACACATACACTGTCCAATAATGCCTGTGACACGGTCATTGATTAACACAGAGAGTTGCTGTGGAAACGAGGGAAGATGGAAGAGTGAGCGCAACACTGGACGTTGGAAAGCATTTAAAGGTCCAATATGCAATACTTGAGCGCCACACAAACCAAAAAAAAAAATGTAAATTTTACATTGACAGCCTTTTTTTTTTACTGGAAACTAAAGTTTGTAAAGTGTCTCGTCTCCCACACCAAACTCTTTAAGCTCTCAGGGACACAGGAGCTGCTCCTCACTGCTGCTGGTGATGCTGTGATGTAAAAATGACATGTCAAACCCATTCCTGTGATATTATAAACTCAAGATAACATGGATTTTATTAGGTCCACAAACCAAAAATATTCAATTTAGTGTCAAAGAGGAGTCAAAGTGCAGAAAATCCATAAACAGGCTTGAGTTTCAGCCACTAAAGACGAAGCTTCACATCATGTATGCACATCTTTACAGATGTTTAAGCCCCGCCCATCCAGCTGAGTCCACTCAGGTCTCTGATAACATCACTGATTCTCAGTGTGTGATGAGCGCGGCACATGCTTCAAACGCCTCCTTTAACTGGACTCTTTTATTTTGTCATCTCCCTGTTAAAAACCGCTCGGTTGCATGTTTACAATGTGAATCTCTTTCTTCTTCTGTTTTCATATATATTTACATTTAGAAGAGATTTGGATTTTTATTCCAAAGATATAAAGTGTGTATGCCGTTATACAGCAAATAAAAACACATGAAGAAACGATTGTGTGAAGCTCTTTTTCTTTTTTTTGTCTTGCATCTTGTTTTCGCAGTTTATTTTTATGCATGAAAGAATTAGAAATGTGGACATTTGATAGCTTTACAGGATTTTTTTTTTTTACATGAATAAAACACATAACAAAAAGCACACCTAATATAATCTACATCATTGTAAGTTATTGTTTATGTTAGGCAACCTTTCTTTGGCTACAAACTAACGTCTGACAACGAGGCGTCTGTGTGCACAGATGCTGATTCCATCCAAAACATGGATGAAGAACACTGAAGACTAAAATCAGAACAAAAGAAAAATAAATAACAGATGAAGATGAAATAGACAAAAAGCCAGAAGAATAAACAGGTTCTAGTAATATGAACAATCATTTATGGCATTCAAATCCAACTTTCAGCATCTTTTAACCTCATTTAGTTTATTTTTCTCAACACAAACACCATGTTCTGCCTTTTATCAACAATAATTAAAAAATCATTTTAAAAACCTTTAAAGGAACAAAACTCATTTTACCAACTTACTGTATTACACTGTAATAACATGTATGTCATGTCACTCTCCTGCACCAAAGTCCATGTGAAGTTTGCCTTGAGTTTACCTGTCACTTATTTGTCTCCTTTCAATGAGCAAACACTTTCATTTTGAAATGATGTGAAATATTATCAGAAATATTAGATTTTTCATATCTTTTTTCAACACCTGACCTGCCCAGTACTGACCGTAGTTCATCTGTGTTTGATGTGGTTTCTCACTCCTCGCTCTAACAACACCAGATTCAAATAAATGGCTCATTATCAGCCGATCATTTGAATCAGGTGTTGTCTGAGCTAATTATATATTATATATTGGATATAATAACACATATTCAATGCAACATCATCTTTATATCCACGTTAAAGCGTCACATGTGCTTGTTGTTCCACATCTCAGCTGCTTTTTCAGCTGTTTGGAGCAAAATGTCACAGGGAAAATCAGTGAAGTGGTGTTTTACTCATGAATTTCCTGTAAATGAAATCAAACACGTTCCTAAGACATGAACATAGATATTATTAGGTCCATAAACCAAACTTATACACGTTTACTATCAAAGAGGAGTAAAGGACTATTTTACTGATGTCTGATATCATTTCCTTTCACCATCTGCCCACAGGTTTTATATAGCAGCACACACAGTGTGTGATCACTGACACACAATGAGATTTCTTCTTTCTTTCTCTCTGTCTGTCTTTCTTTCTTTCTCTCTGTCTGTCTTTCTGTCTGTCTTTCTTTCTTTCTTTCTGTCTGTCTGTCTTTCTTTCTCTCTCCCACACCACACTTCTCTTTCCCTCTCTCTGTCTCTGTGGAGGCAGAGGAAAACAATGTCCCTGCTGTGTGCATGTGTGTGTGTGTGTGTGTGTGTGTGTGTGTGCGTGTGTGTGTGTGTGTGTGTGCGTGTGTGTGTGTGTGTGTGCGTGCATGTGTGTGTGTGTGTGTGTGTGTGTGTGTGTGTGTGTGTGTGTGTGTGTGTGTGTGTGCGTGTGTGTGTGTGTGTGTGTGTGTGTGCCCTGCTGTGCCCCGCTGTGACATCCTGTTTTGGGTTGACAGGACCAAGGTTTTAAACATATGGTCGTGTTTTGGGTCCAGGGCTTTTTGTCCCTCCTCCACGTCTGCGTGGAAATAAACAGACACCAGCTGTTAAGAGAGAACTTTAATAGTACAGCGTTTGACGAAGTCCTCGGTGCTGAGGCAGCAACGTTTTCACAGGAAAACTTCCTTTGAAAAGTCAGGTGATAAAGTATCTGCCAGGCTTTGATGTCACTGATGTGGTTTTTCACCCATGGGGTCTGAAGACCTCCTGATTAACACATTTCTGACCCAGTTATGGCTTCACAAACTAGTTTGGAGGTTCAAACTTTTTGAAAGTCTGCTATATCGCAAATAATTTCACTGGTAGAGAAACTTTTCCTCTCCTGCACCAAAGTCCAGAGAGAAAATCAGCGTTTTTAGTTCACATGGACAAACTGACCACACGAGGCAGCAGAGGACCAGTGCTGCCTCGTGTGGTCAGTTTGTGCCACTGAGGTCAATCTGAGGGAAATAAGACAAAATAAGACATTAGAACTGGATCAGGAACTTCTGTGTGTGGGTGACGTTAAAATCACTGATTTTCTCTGTGGACTTTGGTGTGGGAGAGTGAGTGGTTTACAAAAGTGGAAATAACATCAACAACTTAAACAGTGTCAAAACAACAGAAGTTCCATACTGTAGCTTTAACCTCTGACCTGTAGGTCAACAAATTTAAGAAGGCTTTTCATTTCTCATAAGAGTTTATAAGAGAGCAGTTGTAGCTGGGGTTTGTCCCTCTGTTTGTCAGACAGACAGACAGACAGACAGACAGACAGACAGTAATGATGAGTCAGTGAGCAGAGTGCTGGAGCCCCTGCCCTTTTTGCCTCGTATTAAAAAGTGCCCTTTTTGTGTGTTTTTTTAATGAATAAATAAATTCCTGTTTGCACTTGCCCTCCCATGATTTTCTTTTTGTTATGCAATCTGTGTTAATGTGCAACCTTATAACATGAAATAAAACATCATTTTAGTCTTAGTCTCAGACTACGTTAGCTGTGTGTGAGACCAAGCAGGAATGATACTGTACCATTTTATATGCTGGCTTACTGTAGGGTTGCTGTAGTCGTAGTAGTTGCATGAATGCAGAAGCATACTGCTGCTACTACTGTAGGCTAATAAACTAATAACAATAATAATAAGAAGAAGAATAAGAATAGTAATAATAACTAGGTCCTTGCACACTGCTTTGTTAGTGCTCGGTCCATGTTGCTAGAATTACAATAGGTCCTCGCACACTGTGTGAGTGCTCGGTCCCTAATAATAACAGTAAGAATAGTAATAATAATAATAATAATAACAACAACAACAACAACAATAACAATAATAATACTAATAACAATAACCATAACAATAACAATAACAATAATAACAACAATAATAATAATAATAATAATAAAAATAACTAGTACCGCGCGCGGTTCTGAACGGGTTCGAGCCGACCCACGCGGGTCGCCGTGTGCCACGGCTCCCCGCGTGCCTCGCGCTCTCACCCGTTCATTCACCGCGCGCGGTACTAGTTATTTTCAGTACTAGTTATTTTCAGTACTAGTTATTTTCAGCGGCGTCCCCGCGCATGTCGTTTCAAATTTCGAGGGGGATCGGGCAATGTATGGCAAAGTTATAGGGCACTTCCTGTTTAAAATGGCGAACTTCCTGTTCGTCTCCGTAAACGTGTTCAGGGAAGTTCCCTTGTCTTACATATCAAGTTTTGTTCAGATCGGACAATGTAAGACTTTACTTCCTGTTTCGGGCATTCCACTTCCTGTTGGGAGGTCATCTTTTGCAGACATGCTCAGGACAGGTCCCTGGTGTCACATATAAGGTTTTGTGCAAATCGGACAACGTACGGCAAAGTTAGAGGGCACTTCCTGTTTAAAATGGACAACTTCCTGTTCGTCTCTGGAAACATGTTCAGGGAAGGTCCCGTAACTCACATATTTAGTTTTGTGTCAATCGGACAATGTAAGACTTTACTTCCTGTTTGGGGCGTTCCACTTCCTGTAGGGAGGTGACCTTTTACGGACATGCTCAGGACAGGTCCCTGATGTCACATATAAGGTTTTGTGCAGATCGGACAATGTACGGCAAAGTTAGAAGGCACTTCCTGTTTAAAATGGCCGACTTCCTGTTCGGTCAACGGCGTCTCCGTAAACATATTCAGGGAAGGTCCCGTAACTCACATATAAGGTTTCGTGCAAATCGGACAACGTACGGCAAAGTTAGAGGGCACTTCCTGTTTAAAATGGCCGACTTCCTGTTCGTCTCCGTAAACATGTTCAGGGAAGGTCCCGTAACTCACATATCTAGTTTCGTGTCAATCGGACAATGTAAGACTTTACTTCCTGTTTCGGGCGTTCCACTTCCTGTAGGGAGGTGACCTTTTACGGACATGTTGAGGAAGGGTCTGGGGTCCCACATACTAAGTTTCAAGTGGATACAACAATCCCTGTTGGAGCAGCATCAAAAACTATAAATGTAATTCTGTCTGCTGTCACCAGGGGGCGCTGTATTTGAAAATGAATATTTTCATATAGACGTGTTCAGGGCCGGACTGTCATCAATCCTTGCAAGTTTGGTTCAGATCGGACCAGGATTGGCAAAGTTGTAACAGTTTGTTTTTTTAGAATTTTCTACCACCACCAGGAGGTGCTGTTTTCAAAATGTACCGTTTCAGCAACATAGTCGTCTTCAGCAACTAACCAGCATCAACTATAGCAAGTTTGGTTGGGATCAGACCTTCCATCGCAAAGTTATAAGAGTTTCATTGTCTGTTATGAAAAATTATTATTATCTCCAATTTTGGCGCCCCCTATCTCGTACGCCATACAATATTTTAAAAAGCTTTCGATAACTTTTGATGCTCAACTCGTCCACATTGATCTCACCAAGTTTGAAGGTGATCGCACAAAAGCTCTAGGAGGAGATAATTGAAATACAAGCTGTCATATTGTCTGCTGTCACCAGGGGGCGCTGTTTTCGAAATTGAATATTTTCATATAGACGTCTTTAGGGCCGGACTATCATCAATCCTAGCAAGTTTGGTTCAGATCGGACCAGGATTCACGAAGTTGTAGCAGTTTGATTTTTTGTCCCAAAAATCCGACTTTGCGTCGTTGCCATGGCAACACCGTTAAACGATTTGTTGTCATATTGATCACGCATCATCTACCATGTGTTTTGACTGTTGTCACCAATTTTCAGTGCGGTACGATTATCTGTGTAAAAGTTATTCCCGAAATTGTAAAAAAACTTTTTTTTTGTGTATTTTCTTTCACCACAAGGAGGCGCTGTTTTCAAACTTCACCGTTTTTTCATAGACGTCTTCAGCCATGGCCCATCATCAATGGTAGCAAGTTTGGTTCGGATCGGACCTTCCATCGCAAAGTTATAAGAGTTTTGTTTTTCTGATGCGAAACATCAGAATCATCACGAACTTTGCCGCCCCCTATCTCGTGCGCCGTGCGACATTTGAAAAAACTTTTGATACCGTGAGCTCCTCAACTGGTCCACAAGGACCTCACCAAGTTTGAAGGTGATCGCACGAAAACTCTAGGAGGAGTTAGTTCAAATACCATTGCTGCGAATTCGCCAAAATCGCCAAAAAATGGCCAATCAACCCAAGATGGCGGATTTCCTGTTGGGTTTGGATCATGGTCATAATGTAATTTTTTCTTCATCCTGACCCACTACACATGTGTACCGAATTTCGTGCATGTGCGATATTTGTGTTGGTCATGGTGAATTTGGACAGGTGGCGCCGCACTTATTGGCCCCTCCCACATTCAATTTTCGACGCACATTCCCCGAACCTTTTTCAGACGTAAATTTACACCAGGATTGATGCGGTCACAAAAATTGGTGAGTTTTGGGGTATGGGAAAGGCCTCAAAAAGGCAATTCATTTGGGGGAATAATAAGAATAATAATAATAAAAATAACTAGTACCGCGCGCGGTTCTGAACGGGTTCGAGCCGACCCACGCGGGTCGCCGTGTGCCACGGCTCCCCGCGTGCCTCGCGCTCTCACCCGTTCATTCACCGCGCGCGGTACTAGTTATTTTCAGTACTAGTTATTTTCAGTACTAGTTATTTTCAGCGGCGTCCCCGCGCATGTCGATCCAAATTTCGGGGGGGATCGCGGCAACGTATGGCAAAGTTATAGGGCACTTCCTGTTTAAAATGGCCGACTTCCTGTTCGGTCAAATGCGCGTCCGTAAACGTGTTCAGGGAAGTTCCCTTGTCTTACATATCAAGTTTTGTTCAGATCGGACAATCTTAGAGTTTACTTCCTGTTTCGGGCATTCCACTTCCTGTTGGGAGGTCACCTTTTGCAGACATGCTCAGGACAGGTCCCTGGTGTCACATATAAGGTTTTGTGCAAATCGGACAATGTACTGCAAAGTTAGAGGGCACTTCCTGTTTAAAATGGCCAACTTCCTGTTCATCTCTGGAAACATGTTCAGGGAAGGTCCCGTAACTCACATATCTAGTTTCGTGTCAATCGGACAATGTAAGACTTTACTTCCTGTTTTGGGCGTTCCACTTCCTGTAGGGAGGTGACCTTTCACGGACATGCTCAGGACAGGTCCCTGGTGTCACATATAAGATTTTGTGCAAATCGGACAACGTACGGCAAAGTTAGAGGGCACTTCCTGTTTACAATGGCCGACTTCCTGTTCGTCTCCGTAAACATGTTCAGGGAAGGTCCCGTAACTCACATATCTAGTTTTGTGTCAATCGGACAATGTAAGACTTTACTTCCTGTTTCGGGCGTTCCACTTCCTGTAGGGAGGTGACCTTTTACGGACATGTTGAGGAAGGGTCTGGGGTCCCACATACTAAGTTTCAAGCGGATACAACAATCCCTGTTGGAGCAGCATCAAAAACTATAAATGTAATTCTGTCTGCTGTCACCAGGGGGCGCTGTATTTGAAAATGAATATTTTCATATAGACGTGTTCAGGGCCGGACTGTCATCAATCCTTGCAAGTTTGGTTCAGATCGGACCAGGATTAGCAAAGTTGTAACAGTTTGTTTTTTTAGAATTTTCTACCACCACCAGGAGGCGCTGTTTTCAAAATGTACCGTTTCAGCAACATAGTCGTCTTCAGCAACTAACCATCATCAACTATAGCAAGTTTGGTTGGGATCAGACCTTCCATCGCGAAGTTATAAGAGTTTCATTGTCTGTTATGAAAAATTATTATTATCTCCAATTTTGGCGCCCCCTATCTCGTACGCCATACAATATTTTAAAAAGCTTTTGATAACTTTTGATGCTCAACTCGTCCACATTGATCTCACCAAGTTTGAAGGTGATCGCACAAAAGCTCTAGGAGGAGATAATTGAAATACAAGCTGTCATATTGTCTGCTGTCCCCAGGGGGCGCTGTTTTCGAAATTGAATATTTTCATATAGACGTCTTTAGGGCCGGACTATCATCAATCCTAGCCAGTTTGGTTCAGATCGGACCAGGATTCGCGAAGTTGTAGCAGTTTGATTTTTTGTCCCAAAAATCCGACTTTGCGTCGTTGCCATGGCAACACCGTTAAACGATTTGTCGTCATATTGATCACGCATCATCTACCATGTGTTTTGACTGTTGTCACCAATTTTGAGTGCGGTACGATTATCTGTGTAAAAGTTATTTCCGAAATCGTAAAAAAACTTTTTTTGTGTGTATTTTCTTTCACCACAAGGAGGCGCTGTTTTCAAACTTCACCGTTTTTTCATAGACGTCTTCAGCCATGGCCCATCATCAATCATAGCAAGTTTGGTTCGGATCGGACCTTCCATCGCAAAGTTATAAGAGTTTTTTTTTTCTGATGCGAAACATCAGAATCATCACGAACTTTGCCGCCCCCTATCTCGTGCGCCGTGCGACATTTGAAAAAACATTTGATACCGTGAGCTCCTCAACTGGTCCACAGGGACCTCACCAAGTTTGAAGGTGATCGCACGAAAACTCTAGGAGGAGTTGGTTCAAATACCATTGCTGCGAATTCGCCAAAATCGCCAAAAAATGGCCAATCAACCCAAGATGGCGGATTTCCTGTTGGGTTTGGATCATGGTCATAATGTAATTTTTTCTTCATCCTGACCCACTACACATGTGTACCGATTTTCGTGCATGTGCGATAATTGTGTTGTTCATGGTGAATTTTGACAGGTCGCTTCGCACGTTTTGGCCCCTCCCACATTCAATTTTTGACGTACATTCCCCGAACCTTTTTCAGACGTAAATTTACGTCTGAGCCGACCCACGCGGGTCGCCGTGTGCCACGGCTCCCCGCGTGCCTCGCGCTCTCACCCGTTCATTCACCGCGCGCGGTACTAGTTATTTTCAGTACTAGTTATTTTCAGCGGCGTCCCCGCGCATGTCGATCCAAATTTCGAGGGGGATCGGGCAACGTATGGCAAAGTTATAGGGCACTTCCTGTTTAAAATGGCCGACTTCCTGTTCGGTCAAATGCGCGTCCGTAAACGTGTTCAGGGAAGTTCCCTTGTCTTACATATCAAGTTTTGTTCAGATCGGACAATCTTAGAGTTTACTTCCTGTTTTGGGCATTCCACTTCCTGTTGGGAGGTCATCTTTTGCAGACATGCTCAGGACAGGTCCCTGGTGTCACATATAAGGTTTCGTGCAAATCGGACAACGTACGGCAAAGTTAGAGGGCACTTCCTGTTTAAAATGGCCAACTTCCTGTTCGTCTCTGGAAACATGTTCAGGGAAGGTCCCGTAACTCACATATCTAGTTTTGTGTCAATCTGACAATGTAAGACTTTACTTCCTGTTACGGGCGTTCCACTTCCTGTAGGGAGGGGACCTTTTACGGACATGCTCAGGACAGGTCCCTGGTGTCACATATAAGGTTTTGTGCAGATCGGACAATGTACGGCAAAGTTAGAAGGCACTTCCTGTTTAAAATGGCCGACTTCCTGTTCGGTCAACGGCGTCTCCGTAAACATATTCAGGGAAGGTCCCGTAACTCACATATAAGGTTTTGTGCAAATCGGACAACGTACGGCAAAGTTAGAGGCCACTTCCTGTTCAAAATGGCCGACTTCCTGTTCGTCTCCGTAAACATGTTCAGGGAAGGTCCAGTAACTCACATATCTAGTTTCGTGTCAATCGCACAATGTAAGACTTTACTTCCTGTTTCGGGCGTTCCACTTCCTGTAGGGAGGTGACCTTTTACGGACATGTTGAGGAAGGGTCTGGGGTCCCACATACTAAGTTTCAAGTGGATACAACAATCCCTGTTGGAGCAGCATCAAAAACTATAAATGTAATTCTGTCTGCTGTCACCAGGGGGCGCTGTATTTGAAAATGAATATTTTCATATAGACGTGTTCAGGGCCGGACTGTCATCAATCCTTGCAAGTTTGGTTCAGATCGGACCAGGATTGGCAAAGTTGTAACAGTTTGTTTTTTTAGAATTTTCTACCACCACCAGGAGGCGCTGTTTTCAAAATGTACCGTTTCAGCAACATAGTCGTCTTCAGCAACTAACCATCATCAACTATAGCAAGTTTGGTTGGGATCAGACCTTCCATCGCCAAGTTATAAGAGTTTCATTGTCTGTTATGAAAAATTATTATTATCTCCAATTTTGGCGCCCCCTATCTCGTACGCCATACAATATTTTAAAAAGCTTTTGATAACTTTTGATGCTCAACTCGTCCACATTGATCTCACCAAGTTTGAAGGTGATCGCACAAAAGCTCTAGGAGGAGATAATTGAAATACAAGCTGTCATATTGTCTGCTGTCACCAGGGGGCGCTGTTTTCGAAATTATATATTTTCATATAGACGTCTTTAGGGCCGGACTATCATCAATCCTAGCAAGTTTGGTTCAGATCGGACCAGGATTCGCGAAGTTGTAGCAGTTTGATTTTTTGTCCCAAAAATCTGACTTTGCGTCGTTGCCATGGCAACACCGTTAAACGATTTGTCGTCATATTGATCACGCATCATCTACCATGTGTTTTGACTGTTGTCACCAATTTTGAGTGCGGTACGATTATCTGTGTAAAAGTTATTCCCGAAATCGTAAAAAAACTTTTTTTTTGTGTATTTTCTTTCACCACAAGGAGGCGCTGTTTTCAAACTTCACCGTTTTTTCATAGACGTCTTCAGCCATGGCCCATCATCAATCATAGCAAGTTTGGTTCGGATCGGACCTTCCATCGCAAAGTTATAAGAGTTTTTTTTTTCTGATGCGAAACATCAGAATCATCACGAACTTTGCCGCCCCCTATCTCGTGCGCCGTGCGACATTTGAAAGAACTTTCGATACCGTGAGCTCCTCAACTGGTCCACAGGGACCTCACCAAGTTTGAAGGTGATCGCACGAAAACTCTAGGAGGAGTTAGTTGAAATACCATTGCTGCGAATTCGCCAAAATCGCCCAAAAATCGCCAATCAACCTAAGATGGCGGATTTCCTGTAGGTTTCACGGGAAAGTCGTCATCGACTTTTTTGACCGTCCCCACCTAATGAACGTGTGTACCAAGTTTCGTTCACGTACGTTAAACCCGACATGAGTTGACCTAATAGAAGTTTTTTGCGTGACTTTTTAGCCCCTCCCACTTCCAATTTTCCACGCATTTTCCCCGAACGACTTTCAGACGTAAATTTACACCAGGATTGATGCGGTCACAAAAATCTGTGAGTTTTGGGGTATGGGAAAGGCCTCAAAAATGCGATTTACTTTTAGGAATAATAATAATAATAATAATAATAATAATCTTTTGCATTTCAATAGGGTTCTTGCAACCTTGTTGCTCGAACCCTAATAATCCTTCCAGTTTCAATAGGTTTCTTGCAACCTTGTTGCTCGAACCCTAATAATAATAATAATAAATTAAAGCTGCAAGCAGTGTTGTGCGGGTCCTCGCAGCAGGCCAGGTAAGCCCTGGACTTTTACATTGAGAAAATACCCTATCAAATATCTCCTGAAATATAAGTGAAAATGTAGTTTCTCTGTATTTTATTTATTTTATTTGAAGTGTCTGAGGTCATGTCTTTGCCAAAATCGTAAGGTCACCAGGAGTTGTCCCAACTATTTTGATTGTACACAGACGCCGCACGCAGACCGTCTCACTTCTGACAAAACTAAACAAAAAATCTTCTCAACTGAGTCCAAGGAATGAGTGAGAAGATCCAGCAGCAGCAGCAGCAGCAGCAGCTGCTTCACACATGTGAACGTAACCTTTAGTAACCAGAAAATTTGATTACTATTGTTGTCGCTACTTGAATACTTCTGTATTCAACTGTGAAAGTTGCATTTTATATAAATACACCTGTATTTATTTCACAATAAAACACAAAACATGGTTTTATATTGTGAATTTTCAGAATAAAAGCCTGTGAGATCACTCACAGGCTTCTCCTTCCAAATAAGTGAAATGTGGATTGAGTCTTAGGCTGTTACTGAAAATCATAATTATTAATGGTGCGTTCCATTCACATCAGCAGCAGGTGTTACGGTAGGCAGACTGGACCCAAAGACAAGAGTCTACAAGCAGAAGTTTCAAAAGTGGAAACACAAGTCCACAGACAAAGTCCCAATCATCAAACACTGTTCGTCAATGTCAGGATGTCATGAGTGCGAGGGTTTGAGATACTGGAGGAGAGGAAGGCCAAGGACAACGCTGGAGACGATCAGGTCAACATCACAAGTGGAGACACATGGAGGGAAAATAGGAAACTACAAACTACAATAGCCGACAGTGAAATATGACCAATAATGACAAAGTAAAATGGCCGACAGTGAAATATGACCAATAATGACAAAGTAAAATGGTCAACGGCGAAATATGACCAATAATGACAAAGTAAAATGGCCGACAGTGAAATATGACCAATAATGACAAAGTAAAATGGTCTACGGCGAAATATGACCAATAATGACAAAGTAAAATGGTCAACGGCGAAATATGACCAATAATGACAAAGTAAAATGGCCGACAGTGAAATATTACCAATAATGACAAAGTAAAATGGCCGACAGTGAAATATGACCGACCAATAATGACAAAGGCAAAATGGCCGACGGTGAAATATGACCGACCAATAATGACAAAGGCAAAATGGCCGACGGTGAAATATGACCGACCAATAATGACAAAGGCAAAATGGCCGACGGTGAAATATGACCGACCAATAATGACAAAGCAAAATGGCCGACGGTGAAATATGACCGACCAATAATGACGAAGTAAAATGGTCAACGGTGAAATATGACCAATAATGACAAAGCAAAATGGCCGACGGTGAAATATGACCGACCAATAATGACAAAGTAAAATGGTCAACGGCGAAATATGACCAATAATGACAAAGCAAAATGGCCGAAGGTGAAATATGACCGACCAATAATGACAAAGGCAAAATGGCCCCAGAGCACACCATTGTTGTCCTCTTCACGGCTCCAGTGACGGTCCATTTCTAAACAGGTCTTCACCACATGACGTGTGTGACTGGCTGCAGATGATGACGTTTCATTTGCTCCTCATGTCTTTGTTTTGAGATAAAGTCTGGATTAGGTCGTAGATCATAGATCATTCATCACAAATATTATAACATAGTGTCCAAAAGGACGATTCAGGACTCAAACTTGCTGTTAGAGGAGACAGACCTTCTGATTAGCACCCTGACATACTTTACCACAAACCCCCCAAAAGAATAATAACATATGTGTGTGTGCTTGTTTAAAAAGGAGGACATTTTACAGTTTCCTCCTTTTTTTGTCAAAGAAAAACGCGGAAAAAATCTTCTCATTTCAATATTAGTTTGCATTTTTGCGACGCTTTCTTCACCGTGGGAGCGTTTAAAAACAACCCAACCACAAATCTATTCCCAGTCGTGTGTGGGAACTCAAACACATCAGGTCGACAGCTGGCCGTGTCTCCTCCTCCTCCTCCTCCTCCTCCTCCTCCTCCTCCAATATTTGACCCCCACTGAGGTCGCACAGGCTAAACTTCTTTTTATTGGTCACTTTCCTTTCACTTTGCACCCCTCTGGTTTTTCTCTGGTTTAGTCGCTTTCACTGTCAGTTGTTGATGTTTGTGGAAGCGTCTCTGAGGACCAGATGTCCACAATATGTCTCAGGGTGGAACCAAAGACTTTGATGTATTTGACTTAGTCACCGAAGTGTGTTTGAGTAAAAGAGTAAAGACTTGTTTATTTATGTAACACATTAAACAACAGTTACACAAAAAGCTGCAGTATGTAACTGCTGAGGGTTGTTATTCTGCATATTTTTGTGAACAGAAACAATGTAACGTGAACTGTGAGAACAAGCTCTGACTCTGACTGAGGGAGCGTTTGTGTGTATACAGCAGCAGATCAGGTTTATCCTGCTGTAGAGTTCACTTGTGAAACTGTTTCGTGAACACTTTAACTTTTACTAGCTCAATGTTTCTGTGTGTTTTAATGGGCATAGTTCAATCAGGAAGTAGGAATACAGGGAATGACCACCAGGGAACAACACCACTGGTTTCAAAATGACAGTGTTGGAGTTAAAGGTCCAAACACTAGTTTCAGCTCTTCTTCAATAGAAGCTGATGTCACTTTTATGAATTATGTTCCCACTTTTAGGTAAAATAAACCATAAAATACTGTATCAGTTGCTAAACCTTGAAATGGAGGCGTTTGGATTCTATATTTTTGGATTCTAATGGGTCACAGAGACTGTCCTCCAATATAGGTCGTATGCAGGAATTACGACCTATGTCTACGTTTTCAAAACCAGCGCCCCTAGTGGGTGTATACATGACAGCAACCTGGTACCTTGGAAGTGGTATCTAGTAGCTTCACCGAAGTCGCCACTGGCAGTCAGCTCAGTGACGAGAGCGCTGTACCCGAGTGTGGTCGACAAGTTCCACTCCCTATAACACCTTTTTCATTTTCACTGCCTAACCCTGTCTTTTTGGCCCTAACCTTAACCTCAGTAACACATGTGCATATTTGAGTTGAAGAATACTGCACCAGTGTAGGAAAAACCAGACTGTCCTCCAATGAAACGTACATATAGGTCGTATGCAGGAATTACAACCTATGTCAAAACAACCCATAGTTACGTTTCAGGTTGGGTGACATCATGGTTCTCGCTTGGATGGACCTGACAATGGTTTAAATGCACACAGAATCAAGTTGTTAGTGTATATTTAAAAGTTACATACTACAGCTTTGTAAAAACACGTCTAATGGTGAGAGCAAACTAAACAAACTACGGTTTTTGTCTTTGAAATGTAAAAATGTCCATTCAGGCTTCTGTAGAAACATGTCTGATTAAGATGGCTGCCTCTGTAAAGCAAGGCCCTCGCCTTAAGAACATTAAAGTTTTATTTTTAAACACTTATAGGAAAATACTTGTGGTCAGTGTTTCTGTTTTATTATGGGAAATGGTTTATGCTAATGATCAGTTTAGCATTTCTTCAAATTTCTCTTTAAACTCTCTTTAATTACAAACCAGTAAGAACATGTGATGACTGACAGGCGTCCTCACGTCCATCAGGTGGACGTCCTCTGTGGGTTCTGAAGGCCGCCATGGGCCGAGTCCTCAGGGGAGGTCCTGCCCAACATGGCGCCAGACCGGGCGGGGTTAAATCAGGAAAAGACCCAACCCCCAGAGCTGTGGTGGAGATGTGGGTGTGGTCAAACACTCTCTGGTCTGCTTTGATGCTGGTGCAGAGAGAGAGAGAGAGAGAGAGAGGGAGAGAGGGAGAGGGAGAGATTTTTTGATTTTTAAAAACAAGACTTTATTTACTGTTATAAAAACAGTCTTACTTTGTGTGTTTTTTAAATTTAAAAAATATCCATATATACAAACACATATATACAAAACACATACACACACATACACAAACACATCACTTCTTTAGCACTTTCCCAAACAACAGGTCATCATCTCCCACCTGACACAGGACATCCTTGTAGCACCACATGTTTTTAAAAGAGGTGAGGTCTCCTGACAGTTTAAAAAAACTAAAATCCAGCCTGATCCTGGCCCTGATCAGCCCCACACACTGGAACAGGAGAGATGGTCCCCCCCCCTCCAGCGTCCTCTTTCTGCTCACATACACTGCCATCTTAGCCTGACCCAGCACAAAGTTCAGGCGAGTGTATTTAAAACCACAGATAAAAACCTCTTCAGTAAAAACCTCAGTAAAAGCAGTAAAAACACTCTGCAGGAACCGAAACAGTGCAGACAAACGACGACACCCAGTGAAACCGTCTCCCTCTCATCTGTCCTCCACCTCCGCGTTCACCAAAGAAATAAAAGAGTTCACTGGAACAGTCCTGTGGAGGATCCTCCACTGTAAGTCCCTGTGTCTCTTTGTCAGTGGAGGTTTGTACAGAGACCTCCAGGCCGGTCCTGACCTCTCCAGACCAAAGTGACTCCTCCAGGGAGAGTCGGTGCGCCCACTCAGCCTGTCTCTGTTCAGAGTTTTACCATCAGGTGGTAGAAGGTCTTTCCTGAGGCCTCCTGCAGAGAGGCCTGAGGGCACCAGTTTGGAAGAGGACACGCACAATCATTCACGTCTGGAGTCAGCTGGATGAGGGGGAAGGAGTCCTGTGTGTTGGCTGTGGTTTCGCCTGAAGAGAAGGTGTCCAACATCAGGAGCTCATGTCCACTCAGTCTCCCCCTCCAGTGATACAGCAGTTGTTTGGCCACTCTACAGGACCTCAGACCCAGACCCGAAGCCAGACCAGCGGAGTCCTCCAGCCGGGGCCCATCCAGCTCCACCACCTGACCCAGAGTAGTGACCCCTGCAGCCTGGAATCGAGAAAACAGAGAGGTGCCCACCCAGTCTGGACAGTCCAGGATCGACCCGTGGAGAACCGGCTCCTGCAATAGCCAGTGTAGAGAATCTGCCTGTTTTTGTCTCTGTTTTTTGAGCAGGAACCCTAACCCTTTGTATCTGGGAGAGGCCGGAGGATTCATGTAAGCCAACCTGTGCCACAGGGAGGACGAGACCAGGTTGTTGGCGATCAGGACCCTGCCTCTGTACGACATCTTTGGGTGGAGCCACCTCCACTTGTTGAGCCGTCCTTTCACCAATTCGACAATGTTGTCCCAGTTTTTCTTGGTGCTGGTCTCGTCCCCCAGGAAGACTCCCAGATACCTCAGCCCACCTGTTTTCCAGGTGAGCTCTGCAGGCAGAGCCCATGGCGGATCCCCTTCAGCGGCGGCCGCAGACCGCCCCGCCCCCAATCAGATGACCCTCCCCTCCACAGCCAAAACATTTCATGGTTTCCAATGTTGCAAAAACCATGTATGAATAATTATCAACTTTGATTGTTTGTGACACCATCTGGATTTGTGACACTATCTGACCATAGTTCTGACAGTTCTCGCACCAGGCTTTCGTTCTTGATGAACGGATGATGACTTTAACTGCTGGGTTAACGAGGGGGAGAACAGGAGTGAAGGTGTCCTGAATGACCACACCTCTCTCCACCACCTCGCTAACCTTAGCCGTAGCATCTAAGAATAAAACTATCGCTCCGTTTATCCGAGAGGCCGATTTCACAGACCCATATCCCACCACTTCACCAACAGCCAGGCCAGCCTCCTCCACACTGCACGGCACTGAGGGCACCAGCTTAACGGCATGACGGCGAGTTAGACGCTCAAAGTCCGCCGCTGAGGCCCCAGACACCGGCATGGTGCTGAGTTAGCACAAACAAACACACCACACACACACGGATGGATGGATGGATGCAGAGCCGGCCCTGGGCATAGGCAGTATGACAATGTTTGTCATATTATAGCTTTATTACAGCTCCACATGTGTTAAGCTCTTCCCGCGCTGCACACAGGACGTGATTTGTTGAGAATAGCAGCTCACATGAGAACAACGGCTCACATGAGAACAGCCGCTCACATGAGAACAGCAGCTCACACGAGAACAGCCGCTCACTTGAGAACAACAGCTCACACGAGAACAACGGCTCACATGAGAACAGCCGCTCACATGAGAACAACGGCTCACATGAGAACAGCCGCTCACATGAGAACAGCCGCTCACATGAGAACAACGGCTCACATGAGAACAGCCGCTCACATGAGAACAACGGCTCACATGAGAACAGCCGCTCACATGAGAACAACGGCTCACATGAGAACAGCCGCTCACATGAGAACAACGGCTCACATGAGAACAGCCGCTCACATGAGAACAACGGCTCACACGAGAACAGCGGCTCACATGAGAACAGCCGCTCACATGAGAACAACGGCTCACACGAGAACAGCGGCTCACATGAGAACAGCCGCTCACATGAGAACAACGGCTCACACGAGAACAGCCGCTCACTTGAGAACAACAGCTCACACGAGAACAACGGCTCACATGAGAACAGCCGCTCACATGAGAACAACGGCTCACATGAGAACAGCCGCTCACATGAGAACAGCCGCTCACATGAGAACAACGGCTCACATGAGAACAGCCGCTCACATGAGAACAACGGCTCACATGAGAACAGCCGCTCACATGAGAACAACGGCTCACATGAGAACAGCCGCTCACATGAGAACAACGGCTCACATGAGAACAGCCGCTCACATGAGAACAGCCGCTCACATGAGAACAACGGCTCACATGAGAACAGCCGCTCACATGAGAACAACGGCTCACACGAGAACAGCGGCTCACATGAGAACAGCCGCTCACATGAGAACAACGGCTCACATGAGAACAGCCGCTCACATGAGAACAGCAGCTCACATGAGAACAGCAGCTCACACGAGAACAGCCGCTCACTTGAGAACAACAGCTCACACGAGAACAACGGCTCACATGAGAACAACGGCTCACATTAGAACAGCCGCTCACACGAGAACAGCCACTCACACGAGAACAGCCGCTCACACGAGAACAGCCGCTCACATGAGAACAACGGCTCACATGAGAACAGCCGCTCACTTGAGAACAACAGCTCACACGAGAACAGCGGCTCACATGAGAACAGCGGCTCACATGAGAACAGCCACTCACACGAGAACAGCCGCTCACACGAGAACAGCCGCTCACACGAGAACAGCCGCTCACATGAGAACAGCAGCTCACATGAGAACAGCAGCTCACACGAGAACAGCTCACACGAGAACAGCCACTCACACGAGAACAGCCACTCACACGAGAACAGCCGCTCACATGAGAACAGCAGCTCACACGAGAACAGCGGCTCACATGAGAACAGCTCACACGAGAACAGCCGCTCACATGAGAACAGCAGCTCACATGAGAACAGCAGCTCACACGAGAACAGCCGCTCACATGAGAACAGCAGCTCACACGAGAACAGCTCACACGAGAACAGCCACTCACACGAGAACAGCCACTCACACGAGAACAGCCGCTCACACGAGAACAGCCGCTCACACGAGAACAGCAGCTCACACGAGAACAGCAGCTCACACGAGAACAGCCGCTCACACGAGAACAGCAGCTCACACGAGAACAGCCGCTCACACGAGAACAGCCGCTCACACGAGAACAGCCGCTCACACGAGAACAGCAGCTCACACGAGAACAGCCGCTCACATGAGAACAGCAGCAGTCTTATCTGGGACAGTGTCTCACCCTGACAGACAGACTGTGACGCCACAGAATCCAGAGTCAGGAATAGAGATGGAGAGAAGGAAAAGTGAACACAGGAATGTCTGCAGGGTAGAGAGGAGGTGAGCGGACGCCTTAATGACATGTCGCTGACAAGGTGCATGATGGGTATGCACAATTTCCCAGGAACCAAAGACAAAGACGAGCCACATGGACTCGTTCATCGTGTAGATGATGAGAAACAGGAGCAGAGGAATCTCCAGCTGTGCTTCAATGCACACTTTACGACTTGGCTTCAGTTGTATCACATGGATTTATAATCTGTATGTAGTGTGGGGTTTAAAGGTTTATAATCTATATGTAGTGTGGGGTTTGAGGGTTTATAATCTGTATGTAGTGTGGGGTTTTAGGGTTTATAATCTGTATGTAGTGTGGGGTTTGAGGGTTTATAATCTGTATGTAGTGTGGAGTTTCAGGGTTTATAATCCATATGTAGTCTGGGGTTTGAGGGTTTATATTCTGTATGTAGTGAGGGGTTTGAGGGTTTATAATCTGTATGTAGTGTGGGGTTTGAGGGTTTATAATCTGTATGTAGTGTGGAGTTTCAGGGTTTATAATCCATATGTAGTGTGGGGTTTGAGGGTTTATAATCCATATGTAGTGTGGGGTTTGAGGGTTTATAATCTATATGTAGTGAGGGGTTTGAGGGTTTATAATCTGTATGTAGTGTGGGGTTTGAGGGTTTATAATCTGTATGTAGTTTGGGGTTTGAGGGTTTATAATCTGTATATAGTGTGGGGTTTGAGGGTTTATAATCTGTATGTAGTGTGGGGTTTGAGGGTTTATAATCTGTATGTAGTGTGGGGTTTGAGGGTTTATAATCCGTATGTAGTGAGGGGTTTGAGGGTTTATAATCCATATGTAGTGAGGGGTTTGAGGGTTTATAATCCGTATGTAGTGAGGGGTTTGAGGGTTTATAATCTGTATGTAGTGTGGGGCTTGAGGGTTTATAATCTGTATGTAGTGTGGGGCTTGAGGGTTTATAATCTGTATGTAGTGTGGGGCTTGAGGGTTTATAATCTGTATGTAGTGTGGGGTTTGAGGGTTTATAATCCGTATGTAGTGAGGGGTTTGAGGGTTTATAATCTGTATGTAGTGTGGGGTTTGAATCCCTCACCATAAATAAAAAGGAGCAAAAAGAAGAAGAATCTCATATAATCTGCCCTTCTATAAGACGTTAATATAACGTTAATATATTAAGTTAAAATAAATAAACACACATGAGAGCAAAACCTAAACACAGGTCATTATATTCTGATGATCTTTTTGACTGAAATATTTAGGGGGTTATTTTGGATTTTTTTGTCAGGATTATTATTTAAACTGATTCCTGTTACACTTTCATACTCATCATTCCATCACTTTAGTTGAGTTTTTAAAGATCTAAAGTTGAAAAATGATTTTCTCTTTTCTAAAATCTTTCTGGAATTCTTATGGCTATTGTTTAGTAAAATAAAGATAATAGAATGGTTCTAATATAGAAGTTCTTTAACATGATGCATAAAGCAGCTAGCTATGTTCACCTCATTTCTCTCACTGTTAGACAATATTTTCCAGAGTAAACTGCTCACTCTTCTACACCAAAGTCCAGAGAGAAAATCAGTTTTTAGTTCACAGACACAGGAGCTTCACGTCTCCTGCTGCCACCGTTGGCACATTTTTGTCACTACCAGCTCCTACAGCTCCCTTCCCTGGGGTACCAGAGTAAAATGGTACGATAAGGTCAGCAGCTTTTTTCTTTCCGGCTCAGTTTGGTTTATTTAAAATTGCCTCGACTTCCACGGGATATTTACATCGGTTGGAGGCAGTGACGTTTTTCTCTTGGTCAATCAGCTGACTGTTGTGGGTGGAGCCAGTCTAGCTGTTTGTTGTGTCACGGTCGATGTCGTTGCACAGGTACGTTGTCACGCTACATATCTTACCTTACCTTAAACTTACCCCACCTACCAAGTAGTCAAAATGCAAGCCTGACCCAGGGTTTACCCGGTCCAAACCGCACTGTACTGTACCAAACTGAGCCAAGCACTGACTGTGTGTCAGCTTCTCTTACAACCTCAGAAAATAAAGAGCTGCTTCAGAGAAGACTTGATTGTTGATTAACTCTGAATCTCTGAATGGTTGTATTTGAGGTTATCAGGGCCTCGATTGAAAGATCAACAGGATTTGAATGTTGCTGAAGCTGAAAATGTTGAAATTCCTTGATGAGCTTTCAGCTACGTTCTGTACTGAGAGTTAAGTTGCATTTTTTGGATGCCTCAGAGTCGTACCAGAGTCGGCTGGTTCTCACAGTGAGTGTGTGTGTGTTTAGGCTTAAAGGTTGTAGGTGCAGGTCGGCAGCAAAAAATAAAAGCCAAAGAACAACAATCCTGAGCAGCTGCAGCAATAGAAACCCGAGTCAGGCCGAATGAGGAGCCACGCTCACTGACGTGAAGCTATCACTCACGCTAACACCTTTGTTGTCCGTGTGACCACAACAACCGCGGGTCCAGTTCATAACCACCTGACGTGACAGTGAAGAACTGCAACCCTCCGTCATATCGTCGCGAGTCAGGAACGTCACATGTTCTTTAATGTCATGAACGGAAAATGCCGGGCTCATGTTCTACTGGCTCAGCGCTCATCAATCATCTCAGGAACGCGTTGACCCCGTTGTGTGGAAATAATCGACACGACCGATAGATGAATCAAGTAAAACCACAAACAAGCCCCGAGCTCTTGTTACAAAGTGTCAATGACTGTTGAAAAATCCATGTGTTTACAGCAGACGCAGCTAGAGGCGGAGCTACATTTGGACAAAGGTGATCAGATTTCAGCAGAGATGAAATGGGTGATGGGTGACAGGACATATATATGCTGTATGTGTGTGTATTTATGCTGTGCTGTGGTGGAGGCGTGGCTTATCTCAGAGATTAACTGCTGGGGAAACAGAAAGTCTAGTTTTCTTTTCTGAGGGGGCCTCAAATCCAACCCCTTAAGAGCTACTGCGTGAGATTATGAAAGTGAGATTGAGCCTGTAGATTACGGAAATGAAACGCTCTGTGAAAACAATAATGTGAGCCAAGAGTGTAAATCAGTGTTTCACTCTTTATATGGGGTTCATAATATATTTACTGCTGTTTCTGTAATGTGATAATTGACTCAGTTATGTGTAGTTTAAGTTTAATACACATTTTGTCTTTATTTGTGTTAAAAACACACAAAAATCTGCACTTATAAATCACATCATGGATGAAAGTCTGGCTAACTTCAGCTCCTACTTTAATTTTAAACTTTTGTGTTTCATTAACAATTAAGCAGGTATTAGTTCACGTCTGTGTTTGAACTGTCATGTTTTATTGTGAAAGTCCCCTCTTATTTTGAAGTCTTTTTCGTCCCTCGTCTGCGTGCTCTTTACTTTTCACTTCCGTGAACTTCCGATCTGTCTCACGTGTGTCTTGTTCATCGTCTCCCTGATTCCTCAGTGTATTTAACCACTCCCATTTCCTGTGTCTGGTTGTGAGTTCGTCTTCGTCCGTCGCCATTACTACACGTACTTTTTTTTTTTGTAGATCGTCTGTGGATTATTGCACGTGTGAATTTCGGTGAATCTGCTAACTTCTGCTTTTCCTGTTACACGTCCATCTCGCGACGGCGGCTTTTAGTCGCCTAATTGAGGATCATCGTGCCTGTTAACCTGCGTGTGTTAAAAACCGTCCTGCATTTGGTCCAGTCCTGTACGTTACAAGAACTAGCTTCATAGCTGGCTAACTTTAGCTTTTTGTTCACAAATTGACGTCATTCGGGGTCAGAATTAGCTCGATTGGTCTCACATGTGGACAGTAAAGCTAATTGTAATTCTGGTACTCATGCTAGCTTACCTGATAGTTTGGCAAAGTTCTTTAGCTGAACCTTTGTGTTAATTAACAAAACAGGAGCTAGTTCATATCAATCACATGTTAGCTTACCTCACAGGTGATAGTTTGGCTAACTTTAGCACTTTGTGGGTTCTTAAACTGGGCTTTCTCTTGTTTTTACTTCTTATCAAAGCAGTGGTGATGGTTTGGCTAACCTAACTGTGCTACTTTCTTTATCTGAGCTTTTTAATTATTCATCTCTTGAGTCTTGCTGCTGAATCATGGGTAATTATGGGAGGAAACTGTTTTATAACGAATGAGCTGCCTCATGTCTCGGAGGTTTACTGTAGATATAAATCTTGAGTTAAACGGGCAGAAACAATGTTTTCAGCTAATAAATCTGCTGTGACTGAACTGTGGAGATGACTACTCCACATAAACCACTTTTATGCCTCACTATTCCACGCTTTAAATTAATTAATTAATTACTAATCATACTTTTATTTTTATGACAATGTAAAGCTGTTCGCACATATTATTTATATTTAAATTGACATTAATTATTTTCCAAATAATTCACTTGATTTTATGATTTATTATGTTTTTTTCGTCCATGAAACATTCAAAAAGCAGAAAAAGGAAAAACATTTTCTGTTCACTGAGGTAAATCTGTCACAAAGTCACAAAATAAAATCCTTCCTTTTTTCCATGGAGTTTGGTGTGTGTGAAAACAGCCAATTCACAAAGCATTGTTGGTTTTTCTATTAGTATTGTTGTCATTCAATTTACAGTTCATTGTTTTTTCTCAACAAACTCAATTTTATTGATGTATTCTGTGGATGAAATGTTTTGTTTGTTGTTTTTTAGTTGGGTTGTTTTTGCTGTAATGCAAACTCAATACAAAATGTTGTTTTCCGACCATATTAACTTCCCATTTCTGAGAATTATAAGCGTTTAGTTAAATAATCAGTGTGCCACTTAAGCTGCATACATTATCACTTAATGATTAATAAGGTGACAGGTTGAATGACAGAGGTCACAGATGAACCCTGCTGCCTGCTGTGGGGGATCTCCAGCTTTGAGTTGATAAAGGTATCACAGCGCGATGTCTGGTGCACAGTTACAGATAATCTCTCTCGTAGTCGTCTGCCTGAAAATAACCTCTGTGAAGCCGCTCTGAAATTGCTTACTATCAACAAGAAGGAGCACAAGACAGATCATTGGAGAAGAGATTAAAGGGCTAGTTTGTTCTTAAGTGTGGTTTCATGAGGTTCTGACACATCGTCTGTGCCAGGACCCAGAGTCTCATTCTCACTGTGTCACTGAGGACATTGAGAAAATCCACATTTTTTGTTCCTTGTTCTTGTTCTGCTGCTTTGATGTGTACGTTTGTGTCACTGAGGTAAATCTGAAAGAAGCATTTAAACACTCAAGTCACAAAATAAAATCCTTACTTTTTCCCATGGAGTTTGGTGTTTGGGAAAATAGCGGATTCACAAACTTCACTTAATAGTAAGATAAAGTGGTGTTAAAAGCAGGCGTAGATTTAATTAAGTTGTTCTAAGTGTCTTAAGCTGGTTCTCGATGCAGAATCACAGGTTTTTTTCCGACAAAATGAGACAAAATATTGTTTTTCAGTCTACACATATGATGTATCTGTGTGTGTGTGTGTGTGTGAGAGAGAGAGAGATGGTGCTTTCCCCAAAGGAGCTTCTACCTTATTATCTCATTCTTCCTCAAACAGGTGTGAGGGTTGTATGTATAAACTATAATGTGTGTGTGTGTGTGTGTGTGTGTGAGTCAGCGCTTGTGTTGAGACGTCCACCGCAGAGTCGTCATACCTGAGCACTACCAGACATGTCTGTAGTGTCTGACGTTTGAAAGTCAAGTCTGCTTTTATCTTCCACGATGTCACAGTCTAATCTCAGCCAAGACAAAACACCGCAGATTTTCCAGCAGACGAAACAGCATTTTATCAACTTTAACAACCTCCAGCTGTCATGTTGGTGTAAATGTGCTCATTTACATTGAAGGACTGGGTTTTATTAATATGGACATGAGTAGATGAACGATCTTTGGTACTGGAGTTTGAAGACGGCTCTGTTTTTGATTGTCACGCTTAGATTGGTGAGATATGAACATTTCATGAATCACACCATGATTTCCACCACAGATCCACATGATGCAGCCAAAGTGTATTATATATATATATATATATATATAATACACTTTGGCTGCATCATTTGCATAACTGCCACTCCATCGTCTCACGTAAGACACAAAAAGTGATATTTTTCAGCGGCTGAAACATCATTTTTATATAAACTAAACAACCTTGAGCTGTCATTTTAAAGACAAAAGCACTGACAAAATATGGTCATTTATGTCACAACTGAACAAGGACTTGGACCCAACTGCACATAAAAATAAATAATCTTTTATTTTCAAAGTGTTACGAAAAACCACAAGGAGGGAAAAGTACTAGCAAAAAGCAGGGGTCAGGGGTCACAGAGGGAGACACGCTGAAAATGCAAAATCAGCGTACAACATAATCACATGTCATTGCACAGAAATCGTCCCACTGACCTCACGTCATGTTTCTTTTCTCAGCCTTGTTTCTTCAGCACAAACATCGTGTGTGGATAACCAAAGCTAATCTAAATTTAAACGCTCACTTTTTCCCAGATTGTCTAAACTTATTTGAAGCGTTTTATGTGACACAAAGCTCTGTTCTAAACCTGCGCTAATTACCGTGCCATACATCATCGTCGTAGAAGGACGTTTGTTTCTTTCGCTCACCATCTCTTGTCTCACACGACTCCCACAGACGTGAAAAAGACGTGAAACAGACAGGAAACAGACGTGAAACAGACAGGAAACAGACGTGAAACAGACAGGAAACAGACGTAAAACAGACAGGAAACAGACAGGAAACAGACAGGAAACAGACGGGAAACAGACAGGAAACAGATGTAAAACAGACAGGAAACAGATGTAAAACAGACAGGAAACAGACAGGAAACAGACGTGAAACAGACAGGAAACAGACGTGAAACAGACGTGAAACAGACAGGAAACAGATGTGAAACAGACTTGAAACAGACAGGAAACAGACAGGAAATTGACGTGAGACAGACAGGAAACAGACGTGAAACAGACGTGAAACAGACAGGAAACAGACAGGAAACAGACGGGAAACAGACATGAAACAGACGTGAAACAGACGTGAAACAGACAGGAAACAGACGTGAAACAGACGTGAAACAGACGTAAAACAGACAGGAAACAGACGTAAAACAGACAGGAAACAGACGTGAAACGCTGAACAGGATCATGTGCGTGTGTGTGCATGTGAGTGTTTGTGCGTGTGCATGTGCGTGTGCATGTGCATGTGCATGTGCAAGTGTTTGCGTGCATGTGTGTGTGTGTTTGTGCGTGTGTGTGTGTTTGCGTGTGCATGTGTGTGTGTTTGTGCGTGTGCATGTGTGTGTGTTTGCGTGTGCATGTGCATGTGTGTGTTTGTGCGTGTGTGTGTTTGCATGTGCGTGTGCATGTGTGTGTGTTTGCGTGTGCATGTGTGTGTGTGTGTGTGCGTGTGTGTATGTGCGTGTATGTGTGTGTTTGCGTGTGTGTGTGTGCGTGTGTGTGTGTGAAATGAAAGTAAGTGAAATGTCAGAGAAGCACAGCACGTTCTCGCCGACACAGTCCTGAAACACCTGAACCAAGGATGTACCAGGCACATGAGATTCCTCAGGAACACACACACACACACAAACACAAAATATAAGCTACATCACCTGTGGTAAAGTAAATAACCTTTCAAAGATCGTGGATAGTTGAAAAGGGTCTGAATTGGAACTCAGCCGTCATTCATTTGGTAAATTTACACCTGTGATTTTCTTCTGTCAAAATCACTGACTTTCTTCATGGACTTTTTCTGACAGTGAACTCTTTGTGTCACCAAACCCCACAGAGAACATCAGTGATTTTAACATCACACACACAGGAGGTTCCTCACCTCTTGGTCCGTGGCCTTGCCCTCTACCACGTTCCCCACACCTCTCAAATGAGGCCCACGACCACCTCTCAGAAGGGGTGCCTGTCCCCTGCCATCCCTTTGACCAACACGTCTTCCTCGTCTTCCTCCCACCACTGCTTGACCTCCATTGTAACCGGGATCACCTGCTGGCTCCATGTTACGTATCACTATGCTCTTGCAATTGGCTCCCAATCAACTCTTTCTATACTCATTCCACAATGTGCACTCAATCATCAGTAATGAGTAACGAAGGGCCTGCATCTATACAGTGCAGTACTGTCAATACTGTGAGTAGTCTGAAAAGGTGGTACAGTATTTGGGACCATAGACACGGTGTCTGATGAAGCATTGTAAAATATTAGGCTACATCCATGGATATTGAAGTCTAATTGGTTCATGCTCCACGCTAATTGGTGACAATGAATCTCGTTACAGTATCTTGAAACTTTCATGATTTGCAGTAAACATGGAAGATTGTTTGTCTGTTTCCATACAACTATGCATTAAGAGTAATGCAACAGTTACTTATCATTTTGAGCAGTTGTATGTGGGACTCATAATAATGTGGGCAATATAAGCGGACACCCCCCCATTCTTAGTTCTTCTTAAGTGTGTACTATATTCTAATTTCTTTGTTGTCATTATTGTTATTTATTTATTTGTTTATGGACATTTGTGCACAAGACGAGCTAATATTTGCAGTTGGTTAAAATGTTGATATAATAAGTGAAACTCTCACAGGCACTCTAAGGCAGCTAAAGGGTCCTTTAAGTGAAGTGCAACGTAGTGTTTATCAATTTGAGGACCCCCCCCCCCCCCAGCCAGCCTGCATGTCGCGATGTGATCGTGCTGATGTGCTTGTGTTTCTGTGTTTTACAGGTGAGCTAAAAGTTTGGGAATATGTTGAATGTAAAGTGATGACATGAGCATACAGAGTGTGTAGTAATGTGACTGTGGTGCGAGTGTGTTTTATCTTCAGCATTTTGTAAGTAAGTAGAAGTCCGATGAAAACGTGTGTCACCTGACAGGAGTTAATCGCGGATCACAATATCATAAACATAACCTACTGAGACATGAGTCGTGTGAGTGTTCCAAATGTTACCAATGTGTTAGCCAAGTGTGTGAGCACAAGCTCATGATCTGAAAAAAAAAGAAATGATAATTGAATAGGGCCACACGGCGGTGTAGTGGTTAGCACTCTCGCCTTGCAGCGAGAAGACCCTGGTTCGAGCCCCGGTTGGAACAAGGGCCTTTCTGCATGGAGTTTGCATGTTCTCCCCGTGTGTGCGTGGGTTCTCTCCCGGTTCTCCGGCGTCCTCCCACAGTCCAAAAACATGCAATGTGGGGATAGGTAAATTGAACACTCTAAATTGACCATAGGAGTGAGTGTGAGAGTGAATGGTTGTTTGTCTCTATCTGTGTGTGGCCCTGCGATGGACTGGTGAACTGTCCAGGGTGTGACCCCGCCTATCGCCCAATGTAGCTGAGATTGGCGCAGTACCCCCCACGACCCTCTGGCAGAGGATAAAGCGGTAGATGATGACTGATAATTGAATATTTTTTCGGGCCCCCTGGTGGTCACAGGGCCCTAAGCAGCCGCTCAGTTTATTTGTTTGCTTATGCCTTGGGCCTTGGGCCGGCTCTGGAAACATGAACAGAGACCATTACAGTGAAAAAGGAAACACGGAGCATTCAAACAGGAAGTGGGCGTCAGTCTAAGACAACAGGAAATACAGACTTGTGAGATGCCGTTTATGTCAAATATGAGTTTTATTGTGTAAACAGCAGGCAGCTGTACATGGTTTATAATTCTGTGGCACAGGGAGCCACCTGCTGGCCAAAGAAGAGACAACAGGGAGAATCATCGTGCTGTTTCATTTTGTTTTTGGAGCGAAAAAGAAGAGAAAATGTCATGTTAGGACTTTTAGAAACACCAGATATACATACTTGTAAACTAAATAAAAACTCAGACACAGAACTAAGGTCTGTTTTAACTCAAATCAAATAAAATAAAAATGTTAGGGCCATTACAAATGTTTTTTTACACCAAACCCAGAATTTCTACAAGAAATATCACAAAAAACAACGTTAAAATGTTGGAAAAGCATCAAATGGATCCACAACCAGTGTTCATTTTACATTTCTTTCCTTTAAAAGATAATAATCCTTAGTTTTTAGAGATTAAGGATCTGCTCTGGACATTAAAAGTGGAAAAAGGTTCATTTCTGGGGGAAAATCAGCTGTTCAGTCAGGGTGGATGAGATGAGCTCATGATATTTGTCACGATAAAAGATTTACATCAGAATTGTCTCTCAGCAGTGGTACTATTAAAATAAAACGGAAAAGTTTTAAAGACAAACCACAAATAATGAATAGTTAAATAAAGAGATAACACTTAGTAAATAATAAATAACTGTAAAAGTGAGTCAGTTATTATACAAAATGAATGCATTTATAAAACAAAAACATGCAGAAATAATAAGAGATTATAACTTGTAATGCAAAGTGTGATGTCACTGTGTCAAAAGGTGTGACTTTTAAAAGCTAAAAAGAATCATTTTCAGCTCAATTTTCAATATTTAAGTTGCTTCATTTGGTTTTTATTGTTTTTATTTTATGTATTTTAATGTATTATATTTATTTTAATGTGAGTTTTTACGTGTTATTTATTATTCTGTGCAGCACTTTGGATTTTAAAGTGCTTGACAAATGAAGTTGGATTGATTTAGATTAATGACCTGATGTCATTTCATTCACTTTTGTTTTCATTTAAAAAACAACACACAGTTAGCAGATCTTTCAGTGCAATTGACTTTATTATATCATACCAGAAAACAACCAGAAAACAACCAGAAAACAACCAAAACTCAACATACAACAAAGCAAAACTGAAAAAAAGTGCAGGAAATGAACTGAATGATATTTAAAACAGTCTCGTGTCACAAAATGAGGAAAAGTCACAATCAGAAAGTTCAAGTCACTTAAATCATTGTGTCGCACACTCACAATCTTTTCATCCCTGATGTTTGAGAGAATATTTGTGTTTTCACTGTATAATCCCCGTCTGCTGAACAGGTTCTTTACTGAGATTATCCTTGGAGAAATCCAGTTATCACCACCTTTTAATCTCTTAATCCTCTATTTACTTAATGACAGATTAGATCAAGTTTGCTGGTGGAAGCCTGTGTTTGTGGGAACATCACTGAAAATAACATATCTGTTACACACTCGACTGCATGCCGTCTTAAAGGGATAGTTGAGGGTTTTAGCACTAAGTGCTAATAATCTGCACCTGCTTAAGTCTTTGATATGATGTAAATACAGCTAGTATAATGCAGCTAGTTGTTCTTGGTCTTCAGCTCTGCCAGTTTGCTGGTGACAAAGTTCCACTTGAAGGACGCCTCCTCGCTGCTGCTGCTGCTGCTGCTGCCTCCTCCCAGCGACATGTATTTGGAGAAGCTGTTGTTGCTCCTCCCTCCTCCTCCTCCATCTCCTTGGCTCTCCTCTCCCTCGGTGACCTGGCCGACCTGGTTCTCGTGCCCTGCGGCCTCCGTCACCACCACCTCCTCACACTGACCTGCTGCTGCAGCCTCCGCAGCTTCCCCCTGCTTCTTGGCAGCCCAGTTGGTAGCAAAGCTGTCCCAGAATGCCGAGCGCCTGCCGGGTCGAGGAGGCTCCTCGGGCTTCACTGCGAGTGGACTGAATTCAGAGAAAGAAGTGGAGTGACGTCTCAGACTCACAGAATGTCTGTTCTGTATCTGGCAGACAGTTTTTCTCACACACCAAACCCCACAGAGAAAATTAGGGATTTTACGTCACAGCACACAGAAGCTCTTGATCCACTGTTGATTGACTGTGGATCGACTGTTGATCCACAGTTGATCCACTGTTGATCCACTGTTGATTGACTGTGGATCGACTGTTGATCCACAGTTGATCCACTGTTGATCCACTGTTGATCCACTGTTGATCCACTGTTGATCCACTGTTGATCCACAGTTGATCCACTGTTGATCCACTGTTGATCCACTGTTGATCCACTGTTGATCGACTGTGGATCGACTGTTGATCGACTGTTGATCCACTGTTGATCCACTGTTGATCCACTGTTGATTGACTGTGGATCGACTGTGGATCGACTGTGGATCCACTGTTGATCCACAGTTGATCCACAGTTGATCCACTGTTGATCCACTGTTGATCCACTGTTGATCCACAGTTGATCCACTGTTGATCCACTGTTGATCCACTGTTGATCCACTGTTGATCGACTGTGGATCGACTGTTGATCGACTGTTGATCCACTGTTGATCCACTGTTGATCCACTGTTGATTGACTGTGGATCGACTGTGGATCGACTGTGGATCCACTGTTGATCCACAGTTGATCCACAGTTGATCCACTGTTGATCCACTGTTGATCCACTGTTGATCCACTGTTGATCCACTGTTGATCCACAGTTGATCCACAGTTGATCCACTGCTGATCCACTGTTGCCTCCATCACTGTTCAAATGTGTTGTTTTGTGACTTTGGTGTGTGAAATCCTCGGTTCAGATTGAACTCAGTGACACTCAGTGACACAGAGTGACCACACGAGGCAGCAGTAGAGCAGCAGCTGATTTTCTCTGTGGGGTTTGGTGTTGGAGAGTTTCCAGTCACAAATGGCTTACAGCACACCTTCAGATTGAAGATTTTATTAGGCGAGTCTCACTATATGTCAGTGCCTATAGAACTTCACAGATGTGTGAAAATAAGACAGTTTGAGATTTCCACTCACTGGTCAAGAACCGGTGGACTCTCCGTCTCCTCCAGAAGCTGGTGTTCATCATCTTTGTTGAAAAGAGATGAGAGTCTGTTCCAGCTTTTGGTCCCAGCTCCCTGCATCTGGACACACAGCCAACCACACATGGGGTCAGGGTCAAAGTAGTGCTTTCAAAGACTCTTACTGATAGTTTATAAATAACTATTCCTTAATGTTCCCCACTGTAAATTAAAGATTGTGTCACTTTTTATGCAGTCCACTGCCTGCACCAAATCCCATAGAGAAAATCAGAGATTTAACGCCACAGCACACAGGAGTAGTTGATCCACAGCTGCCTTTGGTGCGAGACAGTGTGCTGTTGACAGACTTCAGTTTCCAGTGTTTACATCATTCAAATGTATAACATTTGATTTTATTAAGAGATTAAAATCAGTTTTTCTTTTTGTCCCCTTGTCAAACCACTGTTTGGTACTATTAAGTTGGTTCCTGGTGCATCAGGGTTCTACATACTTTCTTGGCCAGTTGGGAAACAGCGGTGGGCCCCTCGTCCTCCTGAACTGGACTCATGTCATTGTGTGCTTCTGTGACCTGCTGCAACACAAAAACACATTTATTTAGAACTGACAAATGAAAGGTGACGGTTGGTTTTTAACTGTGGTTGTATGAAGTACTGACATATAATCAGCCTATATATATATATATATATATATACACATGTACATGAAAATTACAAAATGAAACAAGTGGATTAACAACACCTGCGTGCTGGGATGTAAAATCGTTGATTTGGTACAGGGAGTGAGCCGTTTCCAGGCGTAAAAAGATTGTTTAACATATTCTTAACTTAACTAGGTGTCGATTTTATTAGACGAGCCTTTGGTGAAGTGGCTAAAATCGTGTTTTCTTGGCAGCCATGTTTTCTGAAACCTGAACACAGCAATATAGGTTTGATGTCAAGAAGAATCAAGAATCCACACAATCTGGACTCAAATCGCAGTCATGACAACCCTGCAACGGAAACTCTCTCCAAGCACACTTGGTATTTCCTTTTCTCGCTTGACGACACCTCAAGGCCACAGCTCATCTTCATCAGTCTCATCTTCCTTCAGTGGAACGCCAACTCCTCTGTATGTTCAGCTCCCGTACAAGATCAAATTTCTGGTTCCTCTAGTGAGTGATCTGGGTCAACGTAACACAATATGTTTCACCGTTGGTACGAACACTGGATTACACTGGATTACACTGGATTACACTGGAGTATAACTGAAGCAGCGCAGCTGTGAGAACCAGAAAAATACTAAATACTCTCATATTGAAAGTAAAAATCAACTTGTTGTTTTGGCTGTAGTAGCACATTTTAAGCACTGGGTGTCACTATGAGGCAAGCAAAATCCCATGGAAGCAGGAAGTAAGGTAGTAAAGGGAAGTTGGATGTACAGGAACTGATCTGTACCATAAACCCTATGTGTTCTACACTTGTGTGAAAGTTCTTTGGTGCAGAACCAGCTTTAGAGAAAGTTTAAAGGCCGAGCTTCACCCAATAAAATCTGCATTAAACCTCAGATATGTTGAGAATATTTTTGCCATCAGCCGTTTCCAACAGGAAGTTGAGCTTTGTGGTAAAACAAGTTCTTGATCCATTACTGCCTCCAATATGGAGTTCAAATAAAGAACTGTGAGAAGGTTCTCAGTCTTCTTCAGGAGTTTGTGGGCGACGGGACTTGAAGACGTGAAGTCAAGTCCAGTTGCCTACAGCTAACTCCAGAAGAAGACCTGGATGACTGAGGACCTTCACAGTGTACCATACAAGCCCAGCAAACGTGTACCTTTCACCTACATATGACGACTGGTTGTCGTTTGCAACCAGCTGCTGGTCAGCAATATCGTTCAGCATTGCCAACGTTCACGTACCACTCCAAACGCTAAAGGCCTGTATGTGGCGCTGTAACGCTGCCACCTCACTGTGTACAATCTTTTTTTTGCTTTTACGACAGTGAACACAAGAGTGTGTTGGTTTTAGACGTAAAAACACAAGGTTGGCGTGTTGAGTTTCTTCACTTTGGAAGCCGTTGTGAAAAATGTAAAATGTGAGATAAAAAGCTGATACAATACAAAGCTTTTGTGAATTCTTGATCTTGAGCGTAGAGGCCTTAACTACCATGTTCCATGTAGTGTATCACAATCACCAACAGCACACACAGATGGAGTGTACCTCTTCAGCAGTGTCCTCCTCATACTCAGGGTTTATGGTCTTCAGCACTTTGCTCCTGTAAACCTTCCACATGGGATTCATGTTTTCAGAGATGATGCTCAGTGATCAGACGTGTCTCTGTGCTCCACCCTGCTCCTCCTCTGAGTCTCCTCTTGCAGCTTCAGCACGTCTCAGCAGTTCAACAAACATCAAACTTCTCAGCAGGGCATGGATCAGCTCTGAGGCCCGAGTCTCTCATTGCCTTCTTCCTCCTCCTCCTCCTCTGTCTCGTCGTCGCCGTCGCTGTCGTTGTCGTCGACAGCTGCCTGAACAGGTGAAGCTGGGAAACAGACAGTGCTGCTCATGCATGCATCCATGCAGGTGTACACACACGCAAACACACACACACACACACACACACACACACACACACACTCAGCGTCACTGCACAAACAGGTGTGGATTTCCTCATTCATATTTTACAGAGTCTCTTTCCATTGTCAGCCAGCATTGTTGGACTGGCTCCTGTAACACACACACACACACACACACACACACTCACGCAAACACACACACACGCAAACACACACTCACACACATGCAAACACACACACCCACGCACACGCAAACACACACACACACACATGCAAACACACACCCACACGCAAACACACACTCACGCAAACAAACACACACACACACACACACGCAAACAAACAAGCACGCAAACAAACACACACACGCAAACAAACAAGCACGCACACAAACACACACGCAAACACACACACAAACACACACCCACACGCAAACACACACCCACGCAAAGACACACACACGCAAACCGCACACACACACACGCACACGCAAACACACACCCATACACACGCAAACAAACAAGCACGCAAACAAACACACACACATGCAAACAAACAAGCACGCACACAAACACACGAGCAAACACACACACAAACACACACCCACACGCAAACACACACCCACGCAAAGACACACACACGCAAACACACACACACACACACGCACACGCAAACACACACCCATACACACGCAAACAAACAAGCACGCAAACAAACACACACACGCAAACAAACAAGCACGCACACAAACACACACCCACACGCAAACACACACCCACGCAAAGACACACACACGCAAACACACACCCATACACATGCAAACGCACGCAAACACACACACACACGCACACGCAAACACACATTTGTGCAGAATTTGTAGTAGGAACACTCCCTAACCTAAACCAAATTGTAACCATGAACCCTCAAGAAGCTTATATACTGTATCTATCTATCTATCTCTATCTACCTGTTTAATTTTACTGTATCATCACATTATTTATTGTCATCTTCTCTCATATTTCTTGTTTATTAGGGTTCGAGCAACTCTGTTGCCTGGTGTAAAATTACGTTTATTAGTGTTTCGGGGAATGTGCGTTAAAAAATGAAAGTGGGCAGGGCAAATAACTGCTCCACCCCCCATGTTTAATGTACATCCACGAAACTTGGTACACGCGTTCTTTAGGTCGGGACGGTCAAAAAAGTCAGTGCAGCCTATGCTGCTAAAACGAACAGGAAAGCCGCCATCTTGAACAAATTTACCCTACAACTTTCATGGGATCACCTTCAAACTTGGTGAGGTCACTGTGGACAAGTTGAGGATCCAAAGGTATCAAAATCTTTTCAATAAGTATCATGGCGTACAAGAAAAAGGGCGGCAAAGTTGGCGAAAATCACCATTCTTCGCAACACTCAATAACTCTAATAACACTCTTATAACTTTGCGATGGAAGGTCAGATCTTAACCAAACTTGTGACGATCCATGATGGGCCCTTGCTGAAGATGCCTATGCAAAAACTGTACATTTTGAAAACAGCGCCTCCTGGTGGTAACAGAAGATACAACAAATTCACAATTTCGCTTATAACTTTTACAGAGTTCATCGTATCAAACTCAAAATTAGTGAAAACAATCAAAACACACGGTAGATGATGCGTGCTTAATATGATAACAAATCATTTAATGGTGTTGCCATGGCAACACTGCAAAGATTCACTCAACTGAGTGGTTTGTTTGTTCATTTTGCAGTACCTTCCTTCGCCACATGATGGAGGCAGCTGCATACGCTCAGCAGGACAGGAAACATAAATGATTGAAAAACAGTGCCTCCTGGTTACTGGAAATAACATTACATTTCATACATTTTCATGCATCACAACAGGAATTGCCATATTGACCTACCATGCGCTATGCAAGACCACAGACCTGCCTTGAACATATCTTCAAAACACATGGAATAGGAAGTGGAATGTTCAAAGCAGAGACATAAAATGCATCTTTGCCATTGTCATCTGTGTTATCGGTTGCACCTCTGTGGATTTATGTTTCTTTTTACTTGTAGTGCCAAACTATGGTCACAGCTTCACCTACTGGTGACATAGGGCATATACATTGTAAGTGATTTACTGTACATTGAATGTGACGCACTTTCAAACTGATAGATTTGTATGACATGACTTATTCTGCACAACCTATGAAATATATCATATTTTTCTTGGTGACATTGAAGAAAGACTTTGTAACCAATTTAAATTGAACGTGATTTATGACATCAAAGAAAAACAATGTCCCATACTCTAACAACATAACATACAAACACATACATAACACACATTTGCACAAAACCACCAACAACACCAGCACAAACAAGAACTACTCCAAATCACAATATAATGTGACACACTAATTGATAAAGAAGACTACAATTCCAGTTACATAATATTACTGTTACCAACAAAATATATTATAAACACACAAACTAATACTGCTAAAACTACCTTCAATGTGAATTTTCCATTTCACACTAACTTTACATCAGCATTTACACTACAACACACACAAACTATTACAAATACACACATAACTTAGATCACAATGTACCACTTACAATGCACAAACATTTACATATATAATAACATCACAACACATTTCTAATAGTACACAGAATACACAATTGATGAAGACAACTACGTTGCGGAAAAAAGTACACTTTGAAAACAGCACCCTCTGATGGAGGCAGTAGATACTAAAAACAAAACTGTAACAACTTTGCCAATCCAGGAAGTGCCTCTAACTTTGCACAAAGACGCCATGATGTCTTTTACACACAGGGTACCAGTCTTAACCACTGAGCCCCTCCACCCCACACAGTACACGTATGAATATAAGATTGTGTTATTTAAAAGAGAGTTAAAGTTCAGGTTCATGTTGTCTGAGACACAGCGGCTCACTGTAACTGTTTAAGTCTACAATATAATTATTAAGAATATTTCTGTCGCCTTCTCTGACACTCCTGCACCAAACTCCAGCCAGAAAATCAATGATTTTAACATCACAGCACACAGAGTTTTTCATCCACTGCTGTCTCCATCAGCAGTGGATGAAACAAGTAAAGTACAGTAACCTGGGTTATTTTGTGAATTCTGTGTTTGAAAATCTTTGTTTGGATTTATCTCAGTGACACAAAGTGACCACACGAGGCAGCAGTGGCCCAGTAGCTCCTGTGTCCCCTTGAGCTAAAAACGCTGATTTTCTCTATGGACTTTGGTGCAGGGAAACTGAGTGGAATGCAAACCAAACTTTGTTTGGCAAAAAATCGAAGATATGGCAGATTGAAGTGGGTATAGATGTGTATAGATGTGTTATTAATATTCCAAAATGTGTTTGATATGTCAGTGTTTTTTAAAGGTATGTAGGTCATTCAGTATAAAGTGTGTTGACTCTGATAAATGCTCAGGTGTGTCCTCTTCAGTGTGACACTTGAGCCTCTCACGCTTCACACCAAACTGGATCCTCTTCAAATAACCACTGACACCACTACTGTGTGTGTGTGTGTGTGTGTCTCTGTGTGTGTGTGTGTGTGTCTCTGTGTGTGTGTCTGTGTCTGTGTGTTTTTTTGTGTGTGTGTGTGTCTCTGTGTGTGTGTCTTCGTGTGTGTGTGTGTGTGTGTGTGTGTGCGTGTGTGTGCGTGTGTGTGTGTGTGTGTGTGTGTTTCTCTGTGTGTGTGTCTGTGTGTGTATTAGACCAGGTTTTTACACTGAACTCATCCTGATATTTAATATTATATATAATATGATATATAATGTATCATATAATATATATTATAATATTATATAATAAATAATATTTAATAACAGACACAAAACAAGTGTTGTGTTCACTGTGAGACACAGAGACACAGAGACAGAGGACACAGAGACACAGAGGGGTCCACTGACCTGTGGACCTGCTCCATACTGAACCTGAGGGCAACATAAATATACCTGTATGTATATTTAAAGACATGATGACACATGACACATGTACTCAGGGCCGGCCCGAGCCTCCAGGGGGCCCTAAGCAGAATTTGATGGGGGCCCCTCCTCCAACTATGCAGAGTCACCTGTGCTTGACGATTATTGACACGTCACATTATAATGTTGCATTATCAATTGTATTAATCCACACAGATTAAGAACGACTCTTCCTCTGGCACAGATGCATAAGGAACGCCCTATTTGTTCAAGAGTGGGTGTATACAGGAAGGGGGGTCTGAGGCTCCTCCCCCAGAACAGTTTGAATCTGGTAGATGTGATTTCTTATATTCTGGTGCAGTTTTGAGAGCTGGAGAAGGACAATACATACATGTGTTCACATTCATAGTCTTTGGCTTTTTGACTTTAATAAGGTAGTGACCCCTTGACCTCTTGGGCCCGGTCAGTTCATTCATTAATCCATCCTTGCTCACATGCTAACAATGTTTTGGGGCTCCTCTCTATAGACCCCTGTATTAGTCGTTATTTACACCAAACCAGAGATCTCGGTTTGTGGCCGAGGGAGCGGGAGATGGGCCGGAGAATCGGAGCGGCTGGTGCGGTACTGCATTCGCTCTACCGCACGGTTGTGATGAAAAGGGAGCTGAGCCGGAAGGCAAAGCTCTCGATCTACCGGTCACTCTTCGTTCCTATCCGCACCTATGGTCATGAAGGTTGGGTCATGACCGAAAGAACGAGATCGCGGGTACAAGCGGCCGAAATGGGATTCCTCGGGAGAGTGGCTGGCTTTTCCCTTAGAGATAGGGTGAGAAGCTCGGTCATCCGGGGGGAGCTCGGAGTAGAACCGCTGCTCCTTCACGTTGAAAGGAGCCAATTTAGGTGGTTCGGGCATCTGGTGAGGATGCCTCCTGGGCGCTTCCCAAGGGAGGTGTATCAGGCACGTCTGTGAATTATGTACCTCATGTAATACATGAAGACAAATGTTCAATGCAACCTATGTGATGTGACCTGTGACCAGTGACCATTTGTATTGTTTTAGGAACTGTTTGATGTGACTTGTGAATAGAGACTTAGGGCAAGGTGATAACAGACCCACAGAAGCAGGGGTCTGCACCTTATGGCAGGGTGATAGCAGACCCATTGAGACAGATAAATACCTTGCGATTCCTACAAGACAGAGAGTCTTCGCCTTGTAACTGGCTTGTGTGTGTTGCTTTGTGAATGCTCCTCTTGTACAAGATTAAACCCTTGTTTGGACACTGAGCTGACTCCGATCTCCTTCCTATGGATCTCAATTCTTTTGACAACTTGGCGCCCAACGTGGGGCCCTAATATCTGTTGCTCTCTTCACATCAACGGACCTGAAGTCCTTGCAAGGCGGAGGTAAGAAAAAAAGAAATCCTCCTAAAAGTCCTCCACCACAGGGCTCTTAAAGCTCCGTTTTGGTCAGGGAGGCCAGGTTCTGTGAAGAGTGGGACAGTGACGGGGCCAACCAAGGAGGGGAGACGGATCAGCCAGACAAACATTGAGTCAGGGACTCAAATCATCAAAAGGGTAAGAAACAACCATTTCTAAATTTAAAAACAAATTCAGCTCAAAAGTCACAACAGTAAGTTTGAATATGTGGTGCCAGATTTCGAAAGAAACTGTAAGTCGTGGTATTCTTCTACTGAAGTGAAAAAACCGGTACAGAAATGGATCGATCCTAGCTCATTGTAAATAAATTAAAGCAAGTCTTGGGAGAGCAGGACTCTCTTAGATTTAGGGCAGAGACCTAAAAGTAAACTGTCTTTGGAAGGACAAGGTTTAAACTAATCCCTCAGGGCTGACAAAACAAAAGGCGTCAGGGTCCGGGACCCATAGGAAGAAAAAGAAAAGAAAAAATAAATAAATAAATAAAAATAAATAAAAAAGGTACATTAAAATAAAAGTACGAATAAAATTGAAGGTAAACTTTTTTTTCTTTGTTTTTATATCGAAATGGGAAATTGTAATAGTTGTTATAAATGTTGTTGTGAACCTGACGAGGTTCAATATGAAGGTGATGCAAAACGAATGGGCCAAAAGGCACTAGATAATGTAAAGTATATAAAAAGATGGGAAAGTAAGTATGGGTTTAGAGGAAAATTACAGGTAGAAGAATGTAAAAAACTGGTAGAAAAGATAGAGGTAAAGTCAAAGGGAAGTAAGAAGAGGCAGAAGAAAGAATGGTACACACAGGCAAAGGCATGGTTAGATGAGGCAGAAGCAGAAAGAAAAGGAAGTGAGACGTAAAAAATTGAGAAAAGAGAGGATGAAGAAAGGAGAAAAGGAAAAAGAAAAAAAAATACAAATGGTAATAAACTTTATCCTGTTTTGTACTCCAACCGAGATAAACAGGAGAATGCTGATTATGTGCCTCTGGGTTCCCACATCTCAACCCTCCCCCGTACGTCAACCCTCAACTACCGCCACCTCCTGCACAGGACTCCGCTCCAGCCCTTCACCCTCCTCTCTCTGCTCCTACTCTCTCCACTCCAACACAGACAGAAAAAACCATAGAAGATCCAAAAACAACACGATCTGGTAAGTGGTATAATTCTTAGAACCCTCCTAACATGCCAATACTCTCTCCTCCAAAGAAGTCAGTGGTTTTAAATGTACTGAGAGAAAAGAAAGACAAGAGAGGTGGAACAAAGAAGGTCATAGATAGTGATGATGATGAAACCTATGCTAATACATTTACTGATGTGTATTTCCGAGGCAATGTTAACCGTGGAGGCTGGAGGGGGAGAGGAAGAGGAGTAGGACGGGGAGGACAGAGATTTGGAGATGAGAGCTGCTACAACTGTGGCAAATGTGGACATTGGGCTCGACACTGTCCTGCTCCAAAGGGCAGGGGTCAAGGAGGCTGGCGGGGAAGAGGAGGAGGAGGAAGAGGGGGACCCAGACGAGTTGACGATTCATCGGCATGACTAGTTAAAAAAAAACAGGTCATGCACTCACACACACACACACATACCAGGACACAGAAGATGAGGAGGAAGAAGAAGTATGTACACTAGAAAACACTGAAGTATTTTTGAGTATGAACCAAAAGCCATAGTCACCCTGTTGGTTAATAATCATAAAACTTGTTTTCTATGCGATACTGAAGCATGCAGAATAATAATTGGAGAAGATGAATGTGGTAGTAAATTACCACTTCAACACTGTAAAGGTATGAAGGTGAGATCTGTAACAGGACACATAGTCACAAAGCCACTTAGTCGACCTGTGTCGATTACTGATCCAAGACAAAAAGCTTTTGTTTAAATTTGTTACAATATTGAGTCATGCGATTACCCATGTCTCAACAGGAGGGATGGTATCTACAATAGACTACATGGATTTTAAAACCACTAAATAAAATTGAAAAACTAGATCCAGCACCCACAGGAGGGCCAATTCATCCAGGAGATTGGGTGTTGGTGAAGTGGTCAGCTTCACGCTGGGAAGGGCCCTATCAACTACTACTGTGTACACCTACAGCAGTACACATACCTGAAAGACAGACACGGATCACACACTGCAAAAGAGCACAAATGCTAGACAGATAAGTAGAAGCATTCACCATGCCGGAATTAAAGCTCTGTTTAATAACTGTTTCATGTATGACCACAATTGCATTCCTTATTTTAAATATAGTGACATAAGGCCAGGTATGATAACATGAGGAATAGATCAATAGGAACAATCTAGGTGGGACACTAGCAGAGGAGCTTCTTCTGCTGCTGCTGCTGCTGCTGCTGCTGCTGTTTCTGCTGCTGTTTCTGCTGCTGCTGCTGCTGCTTCTGCTGCTGCTGCTGCTGCTGTTTCTGCTGCTGCTGCTGCTTCTGCTGCCGAGGGTGAGGCACCATGGAGCCTCACCCTCGACCTTTGACCTTGAAAATGCCATGTAAATATTTAACTGTCAGCTCTTTAACAGACTGAAGAAAGACAAAGTTTATGATCTCTCTTCCTCACCTCCATGGTGTTTCATGGGAATGTTTTCATGTGTTTAGAGTGTCGTTGCAGGAGGTTCTGATTCACCACCTGCACCAAGAACCACTTAACAAAAGCCTCACCTGGTCAAATCAAATCAATGATATCCTTGAAACATGTTTGTTTCGTGAGTTTGTTCCTGATATTTGGGACATTCAAAACTGAAGGTGGCTTCTGTGACCACTGACGGACCTCAGTGGTCTGGACGCTTCACAGTGAGCACAGTGAGGTCAGGTCTGTATTTTGGGCCTGAGGGAGGAGCCAGTGTGAGCTAAAAACAAGGTCTACAACTAACTGTGGACGCTGTCATGGATTCTGTCAGCTTGTAAAATACAAATCTTTTTCTGAAGTGAAAATGCCAAGATGATGAAATGTTCACAACAACACTTCAAGGGTTTGGGTAAGGAGGCCATTACACAACATGTCTGCAGGGCCTTGTAAAGCATGACAATAACATGGAAGGACCTGTGTGTGTGTGTGTGTGTGTGTGTGTGTGTGCGCGTGTGTGTGTGTGTGTCTGCGTGTGTGTGTGTGTCTGCGTGTGTGTGTGTGTGTCTGCGTGTGTGTGTGTGCAGCACTGTGTGTGTGTGGCACTGTGTGTGTGTGCGTGTGTGTGTGTGTGTGTGTCTGCGTGTGTGCCTGCGTGTGTGCACGTGTGTGTGTGTGTGTGTGTGTGTGAAGAGCCCTGGAGCGCCCCTTTAAGAATGTCAGGTGTGAACCACACACACAAACACTCCTGGCTTCATAAATAAGACATTTTTAACCTTGTGTTTGCAGAAATGAGCTGATGCTAACATGTGACATCATCAGACTGCCGGCCTCTGATTGGTCAGAGAGCGTCGTCACTGAAGATCAGCTGTAGATCAGAGATAAAAACATGGAGGAGTCTGGTGCACGTTCATCACCACGTTCACTTCAGTGACTGAATGAATCATCTCAACTCATGATTCACTTTCACCCAAAACAACTGCTTCACAAGTCACTAGAAAATCCTGTCAGGGCGGTTTCACGCAGCCGTGCCATGATGACCCCGCCCACTTTGAGGAGGAGCTATAAAGTCGTGCTGGAAGTGCCTCTTCCTCCGCAGACGTCACATCTGGACAAACAGCCCTACACCCTCACACCTACAGCTGGGTTAGAGAGCAGTTTTTGGACTGTGGGAGGAAACTCCACGCAGACAGAACCTTGTTCTGACCGGGTCAGGACCCGGGTCAGCACCCGGGTCAGGACCCGGATCAGGACCCGGATCAGGACCCGGATCAGGACCCGGATCAGGACCCGGATCAGGACCCGGATCAGGACCCGGGTCTGTCTGCAAAGACAAGACTGCTAACCACTGCATCCACTCCAGCGCTGTAAGATGTCCCCTCAGCAGTAATAATGTTTTGGGGTTGTGTTTCTTTTTAACGGGGCTGAAGATGAAGAAGACTTTCTATCTCATGTGAAGATACACAATCATGAATTATGTTGATTTGTTTATGTATTATATATAGTACAGTATATAATATGTATTATTAGATGATTGACGTGTGTAAATTCAGCTGTTTGAGGTTTTAATCGACTACAGTTTAGTTCCTTATTGCACTGTTGTTCTATGTTGACATCATCACAGAGAAGCTGACACTGATTCTCCTTTTACAACAAATCCTCCATGTTTTCCTGTGATAGAAATAAACAGTGATAAATGCAACACTCGTCATGTTCTCTGTTCAGAGAACAAGTGTTTTCATGGTTGAATATCAGTGTATTTTTGTACACGCACACACTTGTGAAAACATTCCCACGCAACTTTCTTCTTCATTATCTTCATTTCTGATCCGAGTCATCAAAGGTCAACATGAGGTGACCCTTGAGGACGTGGCAGGGCCGGAATAAACTGGTGTGAGGGCCGGATCTGGCCCCGGGGGCCTTTTGTTGCTCATGTTTAGTTAGTTTGATGAAAAGCTGAGATCATAACTAAATCATGACATCATGATCTCACTGTGATTTGTCCTCATGAGGACTTATCTCTGCAGTTGAGTACTTAATGACTGTTGTCAGGTCATGTTATCTCCTCACTGTCATCATTTCCTTTTGAACATGAGTAAAACGTTTGTAACAATAAACATAAAGAGACCTTTGAACGTCAGAAATTGTACTTTTCTGACACGTTCACATACAATTAAGGTCAAATCTTTTAGCCTCATTAGCACAAGATATGCTTTCTAGATGTTGTTGCTGTTTGTTGACGTCAGGGTGTATGAGGTACTGACACGTCAGAGCGCCCCCTGTGCTCTGAAACCAAACACCCGGACTCACCTGATTAAATCTGTCATATCTTAACAACGTCTTCACTCACTTTCCCACACCAGGGACACAGGAGCTGCTGCTCTGCTGCCTCGTGTGGTGAGTTTGTGTCAGTGAATTAAAAACATAAAGCACATGAAGACATTAGAAGTCAGTGGGTGCTGTAAAATCAGGAAGAGTCAACGTTTTCTTCAAAGTGACTCAAACAAACAGAATCACCACAAACACGTCCAGCAGATCATTTTCACTCACAGACTTTCAGGGAGCATTACGGCAAAAGTTCAACCCGGTCTCCACGGCTGTTCAGTTCCACACCTTAGCGATCCAGGAGCAGCTGGTGCCGCTGGACCTGCCGACGAGCCTGGACGCCCTAATAGCTCTGGCCATCCGGACGGACAACAGACTCCACGAGCTCAGGCAGCGTGACGTCCGACCACCGCGCTCCACAGCGCCGACCGGACTGGCTCCCCACCGATCGCCTCCCGAGCAGCCTCAATACCCCAGGGAGGGAGTGGGAGAGCCCATGGAGCTGGGGCGGACAAGTTTTGTCAAGGAATCCACAAGTTTTCGATCTTCTTAGTGAGCGACGCTTTTGTTTATAAGTTTTCTTATCATAGCCTTAGTTAAGATTTATAGCCCTTTTGTTTTCCTCCTTGGGAGAGATTTCTGTTTCTACATTTTCACAGTCATTTTAGGAACTCCAATCACTAGGATTGTGATTTATTTTTTATTTGATAGATTGATTAGATCCAATCATTTAGATTGTGTTTTGTTTTCGACCACGTTCTTGGTTAGTTAAAGATCGTCAATCGATAGGATTGTGCTTTTGAGTTAGTTTCCGTTTTGAAGTGTTTAGAGCTTTGTTTTCCTCCATTTGGAGAGTTTTCTGTTTGAGTTTTAGGTGTTAACCATAGTCTGAGTTAGTTTCCTCTTCGGAGTGGTTTTTTGTTTCCCGTTCATAGTTCCGCAGTGTTTCTTTTGAAGAGCGCTGCGTTCCCCATTTGTTATAGTCTTTCAAAACCTTGCTTTTGTTTTCCCAGCTTTCCCTTGAGGATCTTTGACTTGTGAGCACTTACTCACTTCTAACTCTGGTTTGTAAGTGGCTTTGGATAAAAGAGTCTGCTACATTACATGTCATGTAATGACATGTCATTACATGACATGTCATGTAATGGAATGAATGAATGAATTCCCAGTATTATATATCTGCAGTAAACCTCCAAGCCTCAAGAGGGGGCTTGTTTATTTTCCACCACAGTCACAGTTCCTGCCAATATTATCAAATATCAATATCAAGCAAACAGACACAAGACACTCAAGTAGTAAGGAAGTAGTAAGCATGCTGTGAAGGAAGAGGACAGAGGAGAGAGGAAGGTGAGGAAGGTGTCTGTGGCAGAGTTAGGATGCATGAGGGAGAAGGAGTCAGCTGAAGGAAGTGCTGAAGGAACAGTTGAGGGCAGAGAGGAGGGAGAGAGAGGTGGGTTACAGTGAGAGGTGGAGGAGGTGGAGCAGTTTGTGGTGAACATGAGGTCAAGGTGGCTTCCAGCTTTGTGAGTTGGTGGATAAGTGAGTGAGTGAGTGAGTGAGTGAGTGAGTGAGAGAGTGAGTGAGTGAGTGAGAGAAAGAGAGGAAAGTTAAAGAAGTAACTTCTCTGACTGGATGTTGATGGTGGGCTGTTCCTCTTCTGTCTCCACTTTATCTTTAGGGCAAAGGTGGGGTCACACTCTGGACAGGTCCCCAGTCCATCACAGGGACACATAGAGACAATTCACACTGTCCAATTTGCCTAATCCCCAAATCTGCATGTTTTTGGACTATAGGAGGACATTGTCCCTCCCTGTGGCACGACTCAATCAGAGCATTGTCACGCTGTTTGTGTTTTTAATATTTGTGGATGCAAAGTGAGTTTGTTGCATAACACAGTGCCACGCACACACACACACACACACACACAGTGTCACGCACACACACACACACACATACACACAGTATCACGCACACACACACACACACACAGAACTGGTTTTCCATCGTTGTGTTGTCATGTTTTCTCCTCTCTGAGAAGTGAGTAGATGAAACAACACAAAACAAAGTGATCTGACCCCCGGTCCAAAAACAACGCACACACATACACATGCACACACACACACACACACACACACACACACACACACACACACACACACACACACACACACACACACACACACACACACACACACACACACACACACACACACACACACACACACACACACACCACCACGTCGTCTGTGACGCGTCAGCGTTCGGGCCAATGATCGTTGTGTTGTTGTTCTTGTGTGTCGTAGTTCCAGCGTCACACAAACACTTGGTCTTTTCTGCCCAGTGATGTGCGACGGTGGTTGGGACGCGGAGGGCGGGGGGCAGAGGGGCGGAGCTTGAGGCGAGGGCAGCGGTGCACGTGAGCTGTCAGTGAGCATCACATCACTGCTGTGAGCAGAGAAACTGCCTCAAACCGGTCTGTGCAGAGAAGTAATAACACGCTGTACTTGTGCTCGGTGAACAGAGAATATAAATCAAACGCTGTGGTGTTTGTGCTGAGCCTGTAGGTGGCGCTGTGGCAGAAACACAGAAAGGTCCACTGTGGTCGTTTCTTCCATCTCTTACACTGTTATTGTTCATTATGTCACTTTTCTTTCTTCTTAAAAACCAGGAGCGATAAGTCACAGAAAATGGTTTGACTTTATTTCAACTGAAGGATTTTCAAACATTCAGGTTTGAATAAAAGACTCTATAATGTGTTCATGTTTTAACAGAGAGATGTTTTTGCTTAAATAAACTTCATTTCTGACTCCGCCTCCCGATCACATGAACATCCTCCAGCCAATGGGATCCCAGCATTCAAAACCCTCATCGTTTAAGTTGAAATCCAGTAAAAACTAAATCTTTAACTAATGACACAATCCACAGTGTGATTCACAGCTTTATTCATTCATTCATTCATTCATCAGTCAAAACAGGACACACTTAAAAAGTCTCGCACACTCATGCAGTGTTCAGTAGCATGTAGTTTCCACACTGCGGGGGGGGGGGGGGTCATAAAGGTCATCCCACACACGTTAACAAGACTTGATCGATTCATTTAATACAGTTTGAAACTGTGGATGAAAAAAGAAAGAAAAAGTAAAAAGTAGGTCATAATTGTGAGTTCATCTGTGTTTGTGCAAATATTCACTGAAGGACGGACAGACAGACAGACAGACAGACAGACAGAACGTTTAAAGCTCATCACCGCTCATGAGCTGCAATCACATTCTGGCCAGAAAGAGTTTTCTGGTGCAGCTCAGAACAGTGTTGACCGTGAGTCTGGACTGTGAGGAGAAACCAGTGAGACCAGTGTCTCACGCTGCTGTGAGTGTCTCACGCTGCTGTGAGTGTCTCACGCTGCTGTGAGTGTCTCACGCTGCTGTCTCTGCACCTTCTCCATCATCTGCTTGGCGCTGTAGTAAGACAGACTCAGGCCCATGATGGCCAGCATCATGGCGATCTGGTTCACGGCGCGGTCCTGAGGCTGCAGCTGCACCTCACCGGCCACTTGTCTCTGCAGGGACAGAGAGGACAGAGAGGACAGAGAGGACAGAGAGGTCAAAGGTCAGCCATGAGGGCAGAAGTGACTCATATTTCATCCTGAAGAGCCTTTGATCCACATGTAGAGTGAGACTCACGAGTGATGAGTGTGATGATGTCACACACACACACACACACACACACACATTATATATTATTGTGTCATGTGACCAGCAAGTGAACATTTAGGAGGGAACGTAGAGAACAGCGTTCTGTGCACGAAGAACGACTCGGGCTGCAACTCATCATCATAACAGGTCCATGAATATGTTCTTGTTTTTACCCACAAATCAAAATCATTCAGTTTTCAGGATTTTTGTTTTACGCAGCAAAGAAACGGGAAAATATTCAGATTTAAGAAGCTGAAAAATCTCAGAACAACTTTCAAATGGACACAGGAGATGTCGGTCCTCTGCTGCCTCATGTGGCAAATCTGTGTCACTGAGGTTAAACTGAACAAAGCATTTCAAACACAAACTGAGCTTCACGTTAATCTCCACGTGTAAAAACTACAGACCTGGAGGAGACGGAAGTATCCAGGTGTGAGTCGGCCCAGTCTGATGATCATCTCTCCAGATGTGCTCGAGTTACGGTCGATTAGAGAAGATCTGGAGTGACCAAGACCTGCACACACACACACACACACACACACACACACACACACACACACACACACACACACACACACACACACACACACAAAGAATGTCGTTATTACTTTAGCTCACGCACGTCTCGGGTCAGATTATTCAGATTAAAAACCAGGAGGGAACGTCCGTCGCCTGGAGCCGCGGCACAAAACCTACACATCTGGATTTCATACAGATCTGACCCACTTCTCTCACTCACACACACACACACACACGCCATGTTTGATCCAGATCTACAGACTCATGTTCATGCTGCGTCACAGCCTGATGCAGCAAATGTTACATAAAAACTCATTCATTCATTCATTCACTCACATGTGGACACAGAAAGAAAATCCATTTTCTCTCTTCCTGACAGTTTTCTCACTTTTATTCACCAACTGATAAAATCTAAACGGAGGATCTGGAGCATTCATGCGTCTCATCTCTGCGGTGGACCCGTATATTTAGAACCTTAACACTTAATACATTTTGGGGCGAAACAGCTGAAGATTTTCACATTTAGCAGAAGAAGTTCATCAATGATCAGTTATCAAAGCTGTTCACATTTTCTGTGGTAACTATGTAACACGTGTTCAAACGTCAGCTTCTTAAATGTGACGGTTTTCTTGCTTCTTTGCTTCATTTAACAAAGAAATCTTTTTGGTTTGTGGACAAAAACAAAGACACTTTGCCATCATTTGGATTTTATCAACCAAACAACGACACGAGACAATCATCTGACAGATGAACGGATTCTGTTGCAGCTCTGTATAGAAGATCTCACTCCAAACAGTTTAAAGTCACATGGATGGAGATCAGGGTTCCAGGAGAGGGTGAAGTTTTGTGGTGGAGAAGGAAGGAGACATGTGAAGCGTGAATGTGCCGACCTGGTTGGAGATAGGATTCAATCCAAAGCATGAAAAAAGTTGCTCCTTTTGTTTCCTCAGCGCAGCAGAACCTCAGCAGAACCTCAGCAGAACCTTCACCTCGCAGAGAGTCCAAACAACGACAGACAGAGCGTCTGCCTTTTCATACGACTGCTCTGATCCAACCACATCTCCCAGAGACACGCCCACTTTCACACACACAACAGTGCTGTCAAACTGCATTACTCTCACTGGGCGGGGTTCTCAGACAGACACGCCCCTCTCCTTCTAAAACAAAACAACTCTGAGAACTGTTGACGACTTTCTTCTCTTGATCCACAGATTAAATAACAAAGTGTCGTGATGTTAGGTTACATAATCTCAAACTAGGGCAGGGATTAAATGCCACACATCAGATTAGAAACATGGACCGACTGCTTTTAACTTTTAACATTTCACTTTTAAATGGCTGCGTTACATCATCTGTTCCCGTTTCACTGAGCAAACACAGGACATCTGTGCGTCTTTACCACGCCACTCATCACCAACCATTTCAGACGTTTTCAAACTGTGAGAAGCCCATAATTCTACAGATTAAGTTTTTATGAAACACAGCCTACATTTATGTTTTGAATGCCAACAAATAAACACAACAAGATAACACACTGTTCTTCTCCCATCATGTAAAGTAAAAGGTAATGTTTCATATTTGTGTTCCTGAGGTCATGATCATTCATCACCTCATTATCGGCTTTAAAATAGAATATCGGCAAACATTTAAAGGCCACATAGACCGGAAGCTCCAATCAACGCTGCGTTTGTGTGTGTATCTGCGTCATTACCTCGTTTATGAAACCCTAAAGTTTCAGAACAAACAGTTCAGCCACTGCTGAGAAAATAGTGTTGTATTGTTTTCCTGGGCTCTGCGAAGCGGATCGACACTTCCTTAATTTGATGTCGTCATCAGAAATCCTCACCACTCCTCTCACCACCGTAGTGCCTCCTGGTGCGGGCACTAGTCCGGGCACATCCTGTTGTGTACATTCAACCGCAGGAGAAGAAGAACTACTCTCGTTGTAGCTGCTGAGATGCAGAGCATCCACCGTGCCAGAGGGGGAGCTGTGTATCTGAGAGCTGGCCTATCTATTACGTCACTTCCAGGTACCTGGCCAATCACAGGACAGTAGGAAAGCTCTCGTTGGCTGGCCAATCACAACACAGTCCACGTTCTGGGGGTGTGGTTTTGGTCTGAAACAGCGCGGCTGACGAGAGCGTCAGTGAGGAGATATTTTGATCGGCTCATTTGCAGCGATTAGGAGGTTTTTAACCATGAAAACAAGTTAATATATGTAAGTAGACCTCCATAACTAACATATATGTGTGACCATGAAAACAAGTTAATATATGTAAGTAGACCTCCATAACTAACATATATGTGACCATGAAAACAAGTTAATATATGTAAGTAGACCTCCATAACTAACATATATATGTGACCATGAAAACAAGTTAATATATGTAAGTAGACCTCCATAACTCACATATACGTGACCATGAAAACAAGTTAATATATGTAAGTAGACCTCCATAACTAACATATATGTGACCATGAAAACAAGTTAATATATGTAAGTAGACCTCCATAACTAACATATACGTGACCATGAAAACAAGTTAATATATGTAAGTAGACCTCCATAACTAACATATATGTGACCATGAAAACAAGTTAATATATGTAAGTAGACCTCCATAACTAACATATATACGTGACCATGAAAACAAGTTAATATATGTAAGTAGACCTCCATAACTAACATATATGTGACCATGAAAACAAGTTAATATATGTAAGTAGACCTCCATAACTAACATATATGTGACCATGAAAACAAGTTAATATATGTAAGTAGACCTCCATAACTAACATATACGTGACCATGAAAACAAGTTAATATATGTAAGTAGACCTCCATAACTAACATATACGTGACCATGAAAACAAGTTAATATATGTAAGTAGACCTCCATAACTAACATATATATGTGACCATGAAGACAAGTTAATATATGTAAGTAGACCTCCATAACTCACATATATGTGACCATGAAAACAAGTTAATATATGTAAGTAGACCTCCATAACTAACATATACGTGACCATGAAAACAAGTTAATATATGTAAGTAGACCTCCATAACTAACATATACGTGACCATGAAAACAAGTTAATATATGTAAGTAGACCTCCATAACTAACATATATGTGACCATGAAAACAAGTTAATATATGTAAGTAGACCTCCATAACTAACATATATGTGACCATGAAAACAAGTTAATATATGTAAGTAGACCTCCATAACTAACATATATGTGACCATGAAAACAAGTTAATATATGTAAGTAGACCTCCATAACTAACATATACGTGACCATGAAAACAAGTTAATATATGTAAGTAGACCTCCATAACTAACATATATGTGACCATGAAAACAAGTTAATATATGTAAGTAGACCTCCATAACTAACATATACGTGACCATGAAAACAAGTTAATATATGTAAGTAGACCTCCATAACTAACATATATGTGACCATGAAAACAAGTTAATATATGTAAGTAGACCTCCATAACTAACATATATGTGACCATGAAAACAAGTTAATATATGTAAGTAGACCTCCATAACTCACATATACGTGACCATGAAAACAAGTTAATATATGTAAGTAGATCTCCATAACTAACATATACGTGACCGTGAAGACAAGTTAATATATGTAAGTAGACCTCCATAACTCACATATACGTGACCATGAAAACAAGTTAATATATGTAAGTAGACCTCCATAACTAACATATACGTGACCATGAAAACAAGTTAATATATGTAAGTAGACCTCCATAACTAACATATATGTGACCATGAAAACAAGTTAATATATGTAAGTAGACCTCCATAACTAACATATATGTGACCATGAAAACAAGTTAATATATGTAAGTAGACCTCCATAACTCACATATATGTGTGATACAAGCATTCTATGTCACCTTTAAACATCCGATATGCTGAGTGTGAAAAAATGTTCACCACAAAAACGAGACGACATGACCGTTGGTCGAGTTGGTTGGTCCTAAAAAAAAAAGTTGATTGGTCTTTTCCACACCTGGAAACATTTACAGTAAAAATCATTGAAGCCCCAACTCAAGACTTGTTTCTTCCATAAAAGACGTTCACGCCGCAGAGCCGAGCACAAGTGTACACGCTAACATACCTGTTATACGCTAACATACCTGTTGCACGCTAACATACCCGTCACACGCTAACATACCCGTCACACGCTAACATACCTGTTACACGCTAACATACCCGTCACACGCTAACATACCCGCCACACGCTAACGTACCTGTTACACGCTAACATACCTTACACGCTAACCTACGTCACACGCTAACATACCCGTCATGAGTGTACACACTAACATACCCGTCACACGCTAACATATGTCACACGCTAGCATACCCGTCACACCCTAACATACTTGTCACACCCTAACATACTAGTCACACACTAACATACTCGTCACACCCTAACATACTAGTCACACGCTAACATACTTGTCACACGCTAACATACTCGTCACACCCTAACATACCCGTCACACGCTAACATATGTCACACACTAACATACCCGTCACACGCTAACATATGTCACACACTAACATACCCGTCACACCCTAACATACCCGTCACACGCTAACATATGTCACACACTAACATACCCGTCACACCCTAACATACTCGTCACACCCTAACATACTCGTCACACGCTAACATACTCGTCACACCCTAACATACCCGTCACACGCTAACATATGTCACACACTAACATACCCGTCACACCCTAACATACCCGTCACACGCTAACATATGTCACAGGCTAACATACCCGTCACACCCTAACATACCCGTCACACGCTAACATATGTCACACGCTAACATACCCGTCACACCCTAACATACCCGTCACACCCTAACATACTAGTCACACGCTAACATACCCGTCACACGCTAACATATCCGTCACACGCTAACATATGTCACACGCTAACATACCCGTCAGACGCTAACATACCCATCACACGCTAACATACCCGCCACACGCTAACGTACCTGTTACACGCTAACATACCTTACACGCTAACGTACGTCACACGCTAACATACCCGTCATGAGTGTACACACTAACATACCCGTCACACGCTAACATACCCGTCACACCCTAACATACCCGTCACACGCTAACATACTCGTCACACCCTAACATACTCGTCACACCCTAACATACCCGTCACACGCTAACATACTCGTCACACCCTAACATACCCGTCACACCCTAACATACTAGTCACACCCTAACATACACATCTGAATCACATCCATCAAAAAACAAGATTTTAGACACGCCTCCTAAATCTCACAAATCCTGTTCCCGGAGGAGCTCATGTCTCATTAAGTAGAATAGTAAATAGTAAAATAGAGTCACTTTTTTAATGATAGTTTTCTCATCTTCAGTTTGTGTGTTCAGCTGAATAAAGATCTAATGCAACATGCGGTAGGACTTTATCCTCATTATTGAAAGGATTACACTGGATAAAATGTCATAGTGTTCATTTATTCACTCCTCTCTTCACATAAATGTCATGTGCTCATGTTTCTGCTCCACTGAACTGAACTAATGCTCACACACACACACACACACACACACTTCCTGTATTAATTAAAACAGTGAGGAGGGAAATGTTATGTTTTTAAAAACCTCTGACTAATCTTAACAAATGTCACTCTGATGCTAATGGAGGGAGGAGTACAAACATTAGTTGGGAACACAGTGTTCTTTGATGGCAGCGGCCAATCAGATGCAGCCGGCTGCTCTGTTGGTCCCGCCCCCTCTCTCCTCTCCTGTCACTTTACTCTGCAGCTCATGCAGAAGCAGCTGGGGATTACATCATCATCATCATCATCGCTGTCTGAGCAGCGGCATAGAGCTCCGCTCATGTCTGACCGTGCTTCATGACTGTTGCCATGGTTACCATGTGTCATCAGAACACAGGGAACAACAGAGTCTAATTTATACTGAATTTGCTATTTTTCTGACCAAAATAACCGGGATTTGTAAGAATATGCTTTAAAAAAAAAGTTACTTTTATATTTGGGAAGATTTCAATTTGATGGCGTCTGTAGGCTCAAAATATGTAGTTAATACACAACATTTTATAGTGAAGAACAGGAATCGTAAAGAGGTCCTGGATTGACTGGCTCCCCCTTGTGGCACGTCAATATAAAATAAATCCCCAAGACTGTATGTTTGACGAGCACATGAAATGTTAATGAGCGTCTCCAGTCAGATGATCCTGTTCAATTCAATTATTCTACACCATGATAATCAACTGTAGCACTCATCATTAAGCCTCTTTCACAATAAATCAACAAATCTGATTTTTAAAACACAGACGATCCCTAAATTGATTCATCTGGGGCAAAACCAAAATTTTTTAGTTTAAATGATTTCTTTTTGATATATGGAGCAAAAAAACTGGAAAATATTCACATTTAAGAACATTTTTAATGATTAAAAACACTTAATCGTCATAATCAATCATATTTGGGAGATTCATTTAGTTGCAGCCTCTGAAAATAAGACAGGATGAAAGAAATCCCAGGAAAGAGAAGCTCACTCCCCACACCAAAGTCCATAGAGAAAACCAGTTTAAGCTCTCCAGGATAAAAGGACCTGCTGAGCTGCCTCTGCTTCGTTTGACACGTTTGTGTCACTTTACAAACATTGACGTGATGAAATAACACATTTAAACTGAGTGACGAGGCAGCAGCGGAGCAACACCTCCTGTTTGCTGGGATTTACAAATCCATGGTTTTCTCTATGAGGTTTGGTGCAGGGAGAGTGAGCAGCTGAGCAGCTGACCACACACACACACACACACACACACAAATCTAATCAACATGTGACGACAGCTGACTCAGCAAAACCAGGCTCATCCCTCAATTCTGACTCATATACATTGAAAATATTCAACAGCATCAGGCAAGGAATCTAAATTTAACTTCACTACACCTTAAAAGGAAAGAAACGGGGGGGGGGGGGGGGGGGGGCAGAGTGTCCCTCAGTATCTATACAGCCAAGGGACAAAATGTACAGATGAGACATTTGGGTCAAAGTCAAGGACAACAGAAGATAAAGTCCAGTCCACAGACTGAGAGTCAACAATAAAACATGTTTGTATTTAAAGAAGAGGGGGGGGGGGGGTCTATACATGGATAGATACAAATAAAAACACTAAATTCTCACGTCATTTTAAATTAAAGTGTAATTAACGTTCAAAAAACATGTCAAGTCAAACTCTAACGTAAGGAAAACAGTGAAAAAGGAGAAGGTCACTGAGTTTCTCTGTGTGTGTGTTTACAGGGCACAAAATGTACAGATGACATGCCATGGACACGCCCCCCACTGGCAGCATGACGGAACTGCACGGGAACAATGCGTTCCTTATCTTTTCACACACACATACACATACATATATATATATATATATATATATATATATATATATATACACATATACATATATATATACACACATATACATATATATATATATATACACAGACATACACACACCTTCACGTGCAAAATAAAAAATTAAATTAACAACTGTATAATCAGCAAAAAATTAAGTGTTTTTGCAGATTTGCAGTTGTTAATTTATCACAAAAGTCAAGTTATTTTGCTAAAAACATTGTAACATATATACATATATATACACACATACATATACATATATATTAACACATGTGACTAAATTGCTGTAATTGTGCGACGTCAAAATCAAGTGGAAAACATTTAAAAGAATGAAATCCTCGGAGTTGAAAATGCATCAGATTCATGCAAAACTCAAACAAATCACAGGTTTTCGCTTAAATCACATGATATAAAAAATATATATCATCGAGTTCTATGGATAAAAAAACTAAAAAGACGGAAATGATTTAACTCCATGTTTAAGAGAAACATGATAAAAAATGTCAGTTTTTTTCGGGAGCATCTAAATCTGCACCGACAACTTAAAAAAAAATCTTCAGTCAAATAAAAACCCTTTAACAGTGTTTGTGAGCACGTGGTCAAAGTAAATAACGTGTGATTTGAGTTTTAAACAAAAAAACAAACAAACAATTCAAAGTCTCAGATTGTCCTCCTTGTTTTTCTCCTTTACGTCACTTTTCCTTCTTTACGTTGATTTTTCTTGGCGTTAAAAAAGTGCAGAAACTGCGTTTTTCTTACCTGGAGCAACAACAGCTGACCCTGACCCTGGTTCTGGTTCTGGTCCTGGTCCTGGACCAGGTTTCAGGACGCCTGCAGTGCGGTAAAGTGCAGAGTATTATGGTATGGAGAGACGTGTTTGAGTCTCTATATGGAGCCGGGCCGTGTGTATGGTACAGGCACGGGGGGGGGTGGGGCCGCAGCACAAAGCATGTGCATGTGCATGTGAAGCACATAGATGGACCCCACGTCTGCGTGGAATGAGCTCGTCCACGTCTCGAGCTGCTGCTGCTGCGGGAACATTTTGTCTTTTTACTCCCCACACACACACACAGGTCTTTGTTATGTATATTATTTAGGTGAAAACATTTGTGTCTTTAGATTTAAACATTATACTTTTGTATTTCTTAAAAAAACACTTTTCTTGACTTTTTTCTTTTTGAAATCATTTAAACTAAAGAAGAGAAGCAAATGTTAATGTTTGGGAAAAAAGCTGCTGTGAAAGAGCTGAACTCTTTAAAAACACGTCCAGTGTTTGTGGTGAATGACTCGTATACTGTATAATTAAAATGTTCATTGTTTGAAAGAAGTAGAAATGTTAGCGCAGAATAAGAGGCGGAACATTTAGTGTAACAATAACTGAACATTTATGAAGAGTTCTACTGGATCTACTGGACGCAAAAATATCAGTTGGCATGAATTTGAAGTGTGTGGCATTTTGCAGAAAACCTGTGAATAAAACTGTCAGCAAAATAAAGAAGTATGCAAAACATGTATATTGTAGTGATGGCAGTATACTGTGTATAAATATACTGGTAGCATGGAAAATGATCATTTACAGTGAGGTGAGGGTGGCTCTCCTGACTCTCACTCTATCCAAACTCTCACTGACTGCAACTCTCCATCAAACACCCACATTTTGAATGGAGCCTGAGGGGTTTATATCGCGCGGCAAAATCTGAACCACTTCCTGAATCAGTCACGTGGTACAGCCGGGCAGCGAGGCTTCGGACGTCATCATTTTCAGCTCCTCCCCTAAATGAAGCAAGCCTTGATACGGAACGTCACATCACTAAAAAAAAGTTTTCAAGTGGTTTTATTCTGGGGCGAAAATGTGCAAAATAATGTTGAGCTGAACTTTTTGAAGTTTTCTTCTTCTTCTTCTTCTTCTTCTTCTTCTTCTTCTTCTTCTTCTTCTTCCTTCCTTGTTACCTTCAATTAGATAATGAAAGTGAAAGGCCCTGAAAGTTCCCCCAACAATGGATCATCTGGATTAACCATGTCAAACGTAAAAAATCTAGACAACCTACAGGGCTGAGTCGCATTTGATTCCACGGAAATGTTGGAAATCTCAATCTCAATAAATGTAAGTAAATTATACAGCAGCACGTGTGGCTGATCAATCTAATACTTACAACACTTAAAAAAGAAATACAAAATCTGAGGGGAGTGTTCCAGTGGAAATGTCCAACTTCTGACTCCAACTAGAATGCAGCAAAAATCAAACATTGAGGGGATTAAGAGCAGGACTCTATGGATTAATCTGCATGCACTTTACAGGCTACTTCTGTCCCTACAGCCAGTATTCAAACTTCACTGTGGCCCAACCTGTGGTTCCACCAGGAACATTAAGAAAAAAAACTAGAGGGACTTTTGATGCTTTTAGATGCTCGGGGACTACTTAATTCTTACTTTATTAAGAGGTTATCCGACTGTGGTCAAGCTATCCCACACTGGTTTCTCTGTAGTCAAACTACCTGACGCTGGATTTTAACGCCTGAATTACTGAGGGATTTACAGTAAAGCTGCCGTCAAGCTGATTTTTAAGGACATTGACGTCAGGTTTTCAAAATAAAACACTCAGATCACCTCCTCGCAACTATGTGTCAGAGACCTATTAATTGGACATAAGCATCTGCACAAAGAACTGTATACATTGATATCTGATAGTGTACTGTAAACCAGTTGTATTGTGTAATGTTTGAAAAAATTCAAATTAAAAGTCACTCTTAATATGAAATTATTATCAACTTTGAGATGCAATAAAAGCATACTTTTCTACGGCCAGAGCGAACTACTGCCGGTTTGAAAGACTGATCATAAAAACTGCAGGGTTATAGGAGGAGAACCTCTTAATAAAGGAACGATTAAGTAGTCCCCGAGCATTGTAGCATCGAGCATAGCTGCATGAAAACGAGCGCTCCCACAGACCCGAGCACTGCCGTTTTTGAGTCCGCTTCCATTGTCCTTTCTGTTGGCCGAGAGGGGCAAACGCAAATGTTTTGGGATTTGCTGGTGTTTAGGGACTTGCCGGTGTTTTGGGACTTGCCGGTGTTTTGGGACTTGTTGGTGTTTTTGAACTTGTCAGTGTTTTGGGACTTGCCGGCATTTTGGGATTTGTCAGTGTTTTGGGACTTTCCGGTGTTTTGGGACTTGTTGGTGTTTTTGAACTTGTCAGTGTTTTGGGACTTGCCGGCATTTTGGGATTTGTCAGTGTTTTGGGACTTGCCGGTGTATTGGGACTTGCTGGTGTTTTGGGACTCCGCAGCATTTGTGAATATGCAGCTCGTTTCTCCTCCTGCATGTGTTTTGGGTCGTTGCAGTGCGTTTGCCCCTGTCGGCCACTATAATTTGTTTATTGAGTTTAAGTCACAATTCTGAGATTCATTTTTTTAAATGTCATACATCTGACTTTTTTTAAATCTCAGAATTCTGGCTTTAATCTGAGAATTTTTAGGTTTTATCTCAGAATACTGACTTTAAAAAAAAAAAAATGTTTTATGCACTTTTAAAAAGTGTCCTCAGCTGAATTTGTAATTGTGTAGTCCTGCCCTTCAGGTTCCTCCTGGTGTCATCTTTCCATCCTGGCATTTCCACACGTGGACTAGCATCATAACGAGTGGCCTGTTCAGTATGTGTTTACTGTCTGGTAACGTAGAGCATGAACTAACGTTTGTCACCTGCTCATTCTCCCACACCAAAGTCCATAGAAAAAAATAAACGTTTTTAGCAAGTTTGCATTACAGAGGTTAATCCAAACATAAAATAGCACATTTGAACAAAACGATGGAGGCAGCATCCTCACTCAACTGTATGCCTTCATGTAAAAATCACAGATTTTCTCTGTGGACTTTGGTTTATAAACTTACATTTATTACTTTCATTCATATTTAACTGAATAAATACTTACTTAAGTCACATTGTAAAACAGATACAAAGTTCAATGAATAAAGTGAACAGCCGAGTAATCAGTCGTGTTTCTTTAAATGTTTCAAAACAAACCTTGTCATATTTGACCCACTTTCACAAGTGAGTCATCGCTGAGCGAGCAGCGCCCTCTGGTGGTGCAACACCACAATAACATGAAGGGTTTTCAGGTTTTGACACTGTGGAAGAAAAAAAAAAGTCAGAATTCTGAGATAAAGAGCCCGAATTGTGCGATTAAAGTCAGGATTTCAACATTACACTAATTTATAAAAGCTCTCAAATTGATTAAGATGTTCAATGTACGTTGACATTACAATATAACATGTATAAGCTGTACGTTAACATTACAATATAACATGTATAAGCTGCACGTTAACGTTACAATATAACATGTATAAGCTGCACGTTGACGTTACAATATAACATGTATAAGCTGTACGTTAACATTACAATATAACATGTATAAGCTGTACGTTAACGTTACAATATAACATGTATAAGCTGTACGTTAACATTACAATATAACATGTATAAGCTGCACGTTAACATTACGATATAACATGTATAAGCTGCACGTTGACGTTACAATATAAAATGTATAAGCTGTACGTTAACGTTACAATATAACATTATAAGCTGTACGTTGACGTTACAATATAACATGTATAAGCTGCATGTTGACGTTACAATATAACATGTATAAGCTGTACGTTGACGTTACAATATAACATGTATAAGCTGTACGTTAACATTACAATATAACATGTATAAGCTGTACGTTAAAGTTACAATATAACATGTATAAGCTGTACGTTAACATTACAATATAACATGTATAAGCTGCACGTTAACATTACGATATAACATGTATAAGCTGCAAGTTGACGTTACAATATAAAATGTATAAGCTGTACGTTAACGTTACAATATAACATTATAAGCTGTACGTTGACGTTACAATATAACATGTATAAGCTGTACGTTAACATTACAATATAACATGTATAAGCTGCACGTTAACATTACAATATAACATGTATAAGCTGCACGTTAACATTACGATATAACATGTATAAGCTGCAAGTTGACGTTACAATATAAAATGTATAAGCTGTACGTTAACGTTACAATATAACATTATAAGCTGTACGTTGACGTTACAATATAACATGTTTAAGCTGTACGTTGACGTTACAATATAACATGTATAAGCTGTACGTTGACGTTACAATATAACATGTATAAGCTGTACGTTAACATTACAATATAACATGTATAAGCTGTACGTTAACGTTACAATATAACATGTATAAGCTGTACGTTAACATTACAATATAACATGTATAAGCTGCACGTTAACATTACGATATAACATGTATAAGCTGCACGTTGACGTTACAATATAACATGTATAAGCTGTACGTTGACGTTACAATATAACATGTATAAGCTGTACGTTGACGTTACAATATAAAATGTATAAGCTGTACGTTAACGTTACAATATAACATTATAAGCTGTACGTTGACGTTACAATATAACATGTATAAGCTGCACGTTGACGTTACAATATAACATGTATAAGCTGTACGTTGACGTTACAATATAACATGTATAAGCTGTACGTTGACGTTACAATATAACATGTATAAGCTGTACGTTAACATTACAATATAACATGTATAAGCTGTACGTTAACATTACAATATAACATGTATAAGCTGCACGTTAACATTACGATATAACATGTATAAGCTGCACATTGACGTTACAATATAAAATGTATAAGCTGTACGTTAACGTTACAATATAACATTATAAGCTGTACGTTGACGTTACAATATAACATGTATAAGCTGTACGTTGACGTTACAATATAACATTATAAGCTGCACGTTGACATTACAATATAACATGTATAAACTGCACGTTGACATTACAATATAACATGTATAAGCTGTACGTTGACATTACAATATAACATGTATAAGCTGCACGTTGACGTTACGATAAAACATGTATAAGCTGCACGTTGACGTTACGATATAACATGTATAAGCTGCACGTTGACGTTACGATATAACATGTATAAGCTGCACGTTGACGTTACGATATAACATGTATAAGCTGCACGTTGACGTTACGATATAACATGTATAAGCTGCACGTTGACGTTACGATATAACATGTATAAGCTGCACGTTGACGTTACGATATAACATGTATAAGCTGCACGTTAACGTTACAATATAACATGTATACAGTGACAGGCTGCTTCACCTGGGGTGTGTCCTTCCTTCCTGCTGGCGTCAGACATTTTGTCCTGTGCAGAGGACTAATAAAGGATTATCTTATATTATGATGTATAATGTATTTCAATGAAAAACAACACTTATTGTACTAAGTCATTTTAATACTAATTTATTACAAACAAATGCGCAGTGCAGTAATAAAATCAGTGAGTTTTCATTGTAATATATATATACACATGTAAACATATAGAACAGAACAGCTTTACATACACACATAGTACTACAACTGAATATAATATAATAAATATAATAGATTATTATTATTATTATTATTATCAATACTATTATTACTAAAATAGAATATACTGTGTATAATGGAATACAATATGTGAAATGATCTTTCTGACATAACCCCGGGCTTCAAGTGAAGCCTCCACTCTTCCGGGCTGGTAGCCCATGGAGAGAGGTGATTGGTTTTCGCAATTCTCGGTAGTGGGGCGACATCTGATTGGTCAATTCTTGGTAGAATTCTTGGTACTAGAGAAGTACACCTGGGGGGTATTCCATCAAGCAGGCTAAAGGCAAAGCCAAGCTTAAATGGCCAAGTCTGGCTAATATGAGTGAGCGTTTGGTTCCATCAAAGAGGCTGAGATTAGCCCCAACTCAGTAACCATGGAAACTATGACTCTGGCTAAGCCTCAACCATGGCTAAGCCATAACTGTGGCTCAGGTTTCCGTTCCATCAATCTGAGCCTCAACCCTGTTCCACCAAGGTGGCTAATGTGAATGCCAGCCATGTAACCATGGTAACTTATGCTGCCGGGCAAACCTGGTCTGTAGCAGGCTAAAAGTGAAGCTTAGCACCATCTATGATCAAAGAATGTCCAATAGACAGAAACAGAGACACACAACTGTCATGGAATGATAAAATAATATGTAAAACATAAAATATATAATAAAATGTATTAAAGAAATGATTTAAACTAATAATTATATATTATCTATAAGTACATTAAAGAACACTATCACCAAAATAAAATATAATAAAAAATAAGACACAAATAAATACAAAATTAAACTAATTAGCAAAAAAATATAATAAAAGGAAATCGTCATTCTTTTGATGTAACAAGGGTTAGGGCCTCCGATTGATAGGAGATAGATGATTGATTTGCTGTCACCTGCATTCACTTACTGTAATAGGGGTCCTCGTCTCCATTGAATTGCTTGATTTGAGAAAATGATTCTAGATAAATAATCAATAGATCTGTCATATGATTATTTCCTATAGAATGATAACCAACATTGCATTTCTTCATGTAATAATCTACCATCAATTGTATGATAAATGTGATGAGTCATGTAAAATACGTTGATTAAATGTAGCCTATTATCAAAAATGTAGGCAAGGCTACTTTATATAGCACTTTAGCACAAGGTGATTCAAAGTGCTTTACATCAAATAAAATGAAAATACAACAATTCAACATATAGCATCTGGGACAAAATACAGAAGTAGCACAAATACAGCATGTAAAAATGACAGGCTTAAATGAAAAGGATATCAATTCTATACAATTGGCCATGCAGGAAATAAATGAAAGCTATCCCATCGATTTGCATAACATTCAGTTGATAAATGTGATGAATATCACTTTCTAACATTACTACTAGGGCTGCCAAAGGATCAAATATGGAGAATTTCACATACATTGCAGTGAAACAATAATGCTATTTTAATTATGTTCATATAAATGTTACTTATTAGGGCTGTCTTTTTGTTCTTTGGGGATTTTCCTTTTCATTTTAGGGCTTTGGTTGCATTAATAGGTCCACATAATTGATTAGTTTAAAACAAAAACCATCAAGAAATCAATTGGTAGATTATTGTCTCCATATATGTTGTCCCTTTGATGGAGGATTTATATAACATGATGATGCTGAAATACTTCATTTTCTTTGTCACTTACGCAATATTCTGCCACGCCACATCCCTCGCTTTATTGATTGCAGCGGTATTGCCCTTCTTTGGGATTATGTGGCTGTAATCCTCATATACCTCCATGAGGGGGGGTTGCTCCGCTGCAGAGAACATCTCTGCACGTTCTTTTCCTCTTGCTTTTCGGCATTTTTCACAGTTTCCGCGCTCGACTAGAATGGGCTTTTTATTTTCCCTGTGGGCGTGCACAAGTTGAGGCTTAACAGTTGAGGCTTGACTAAGCGTCAGGTGGAGCCAGCTGATTTCACTTGATGGAACAGCTTGGAGCTAGATCGGGAGATGGCGCTTAGTCAAGCTTCAAGCTTACACCTAAGTCTGGCAATTCTTAGCTACGTTGATGGAATACCCCCCTGCTGGAGTACACACTCACCAAGTACAGAGTACACAGCAACAGTGGCTACTTCCTTGTTCTACTCTTTGAATGGCGGGTGGCGCCAAGTGCTTAAGCCTCATTACCACCACCTACAGTGTTGATAATGAACATATGAAATACTTTAAAAAATAATATAAATCCGTACAAATATATACTAATAAATATATGTATATATATATATATATATATATATATATATATATATGTGTGTCTATATATATAGAGAGAGAGATACTTATATAAATATATATACATCTATATACATATATGTTTATATATACTTTATTTATTATTATAGTTATTGTTGTTATTATTATTATTATTATTATTAGTAGTAGTAGTAGTAGTTTTTAGTATATTTATATAGATAATTGGGAAATTTAGGAGGGGAGATCTGAGCCTGACCCACACCCCGGGTCAGTAGGTGGCGGTAATTCCCCATAATGTCTGTGGCCAGCCGCTGTTAAAAACCAAGAAGAAGAAGAAGCTAAAGAAGCCAAAGAAGCAAAAGAAGCAAAAGAAGCAAACAATTTCAGTGAAGTGTTTCGTTTAATTTGCTTTAAAACGCGAACATGTCGCACCCAGCGGACACGTTTTCTCTTCACGAGCGCCATCAGCGTCTACGGGAGCTGACGGAGTTCACCGAAAACTGCCGGAAACAGATAAACGACATTTATGAAACGCTGGGATGGTCGCCGGACTACCAGCAGGTGAGCTAGCCTTTAGCTTCAGAAGGCATAGTATTATATATTCAAACGTGGTTTTATTTCATCAAAATCTGGCCAATTCATACAGATTCAGCACAAAGACTGCGGTCAGAAATCTATATTCAGGCCTGGGAAAAATGAACTGGACTTAAAAGCCGTATATGGACTGTTCGAGAACTATTCATGTTTTTCTGTGTTTTAAACTGAAATGTATCCGTTTTAATGAGTTCTTTATTAGTTGGAGCAAAGAAACCAGAAAACATTCACATTTATGAAGTTGGGATTAAGACGTTAAAATGAACGAGTGCAGGTGAATGTTGTTGTTGTTGTTGTTGTTTGTGTGTGTGAGCAGAGAAAGAAGGTGTGCAGTTGTGTTCTTTTTCTCCTCAGGAAGTGATGGAGCAGTGTCCCTACGACCCCGGGCACAGAGTCCCAGGCAGCAGCATGGACAGACACAAAGGATCGTGCCTCCTCACAAAGATGGGCTACTCTGCTGAAGAGCAGGTACAAACAAACACCGCAGAGATGTGGGCGCGTCTGTGGTCTCGACTAAACGCAGGGTTTACTCAAGCACAACTAAAGCCTTAGGAAGGACTTGCTCGTGTGCAGCTTGTACTTTACTGATTCCGGTTCATTTGTTTTCATGATCTGAACGTTATCTCCGTGTGCTGCAGGTGGCGATGTACGATCCCTCTGTGTGTTATGAGAACAGCAGCGTCACAAGCTTCCACATGGGTGAGTTTGGTTCACTGAAACAACGCTGATGTTTTCTTCTTCATGTAGTGGTGTTTGTCCGTCCAGGGCCACCGTACTCATGTCTTCTCTTCATGCAGACAAGTCCACGCAGCACCAGGTGATTCTCCAGGCGCGAGCTGCTGCACCGCTCATGAGGATGGAGGGAGTTTTCTGGCAAGGTGTGACCTCATGTGACCCCATATCACCTCGTGTGACCTCGTGTGACCCCGTGTCACCTCGTGTGACCCCGTGTCACCTCATAATCTGATTCAAACCGCTGAATTAATCTGCAACTCAGGATTGTTCTCATAATCCATTCATCTGACGATGTTTTTCTCGATTAATCGAGTAATCGTTTGGTCCATAAAATGTCAGAAATGGTTGATCAGTGTTTCTCAACCCTCGAAAGGACGATGTTCTCAAATGTCTTGTTTTGTCTAAATGAATGATTTCTTTATCTGGAGCAAAGAAACCAGAACATGTTCACATTTAAGCAGCTGAACAATCAGAAAAACACTCAAACTGATTAATTGATTGTCAAAATAGTTGACGATTAATTTAGTAATCGAGTAGTTGTTTCAGCCCTCGGTCGCAGTAACACGTAATCTGTGTTCCTTCATGTGAAGAAATAAAGCGGGTTTTATCTGAAATGAAAGGTAATAATACGCATATTTAAGATCATGTGATACAGATCATAAACAGTAGAATGTGTAGTTACACATATCACATGATGTGAGCATGTTATATGTGTAGTGATGACTGTACTTGAGTGAAGTGTTTATCACTCGTGACACACACACACACACACGTGAGACCGGCCGCAAACCAATTTGTTTTTTAATTTTTTTTCCATTCCACAATTGTGGGACTTGAAATGGTAAATGAACTTTTGTTATTTCATTATCGTTAACATTTCGCGTCCTATTTAGAGATCAAGGCGATAAATATGTCAAAAAGCTTTGACACTCTTGTGTTTGAGTCCATCTTTGGATCCACATACTTTTTCTCAACCATGAACGACATACAATCCAAATATTGCTTTATTTATTTCAGTGTAGGTTGAGTTTTGATTTCACTTATTTTCCACAAACAATGGAATGAAATCTGTGTGAAAGCAGAAATGAAATGTCAACAGTTTTCTTTTTGTAGTTCTTAAATTTCATAAATGCAACACACTGTTGTTCTTGTATGTGTTCTTGTATATCTATAGAAAACCTGTGCACATGTCGTTGTTCAACCTTTACTCTTCTTAGATGTTTTTCAAAATAAACTGTGAGACTCATATACAGCTGATGATTCTGTTCTCCACCACCAGGTCAGTACTCGGGTCAGCCCGTGGACGTGCCTCAGAACCACAAACGCGCCGTGTGTGACCTCACCGTCGCCGACCGCCTGGCTCTGTACGATCACGTGGTCGGCGTCCTCGGCAGACAGGAAGCCGAGGCGTCCAACAACGACGACCTCTACGTGGACTTGGTGTCCAAACTGCGGAGAGGTGAAACCTTCCTCTTTGCTTCACTTGCCTGAAGTCGTCACTGCACAGCGGCGTCACACTGTGGTGACTTGGTTTTCTACGCGACCTGTAAAGCAGTTGTTTTGTGCACAGATGACGGTCAGAACCAACCCAAGACTCATCTGGAGCTGATGGCAGAGATGAGGGACTACAAGAGGCGGCGTCAGTCCTACCGAGCCAAGAACGTTCACATCACCAAGAAGTCCTACACTGAGGTACCGTGTGTGTGTGTGTGTGTGTGTGTGAGTGTGAGTGTGAGTGTGAGTGTGAGAAAATCACTGATTTTCTCTGAGGTTTGGTGTGTGTGTGCTTTACAAACTTCACTTTCTTGTTTTCTAAAAGTCACACAGGCAACTCTTGAGTTTCAGTTACTTTTACAAACACACTTAAAGTGAACTATGTGTTTCCTGGGACACGTCATTTAAACACAGGGATGTCACAGTAGAGTAAAGTCCTTTACTGTGTGAGCTGAGCCCACAGTGCAGGTCCTTTCTTGTTGAATTTAAGTTGAAATGGTTTCTCTGTAGGTGATCAGAGAGGTCATCAATGTCCACTCAGAGGAGCTCAGCAGGCAGTGGAGAGCAGACGACGACGAGGAGGAGGAGGAGCAGGAGCAGCAGCAGGAGGAGGAGTCTACACGCTCTGAACATTCCTCACACAGGTAGAAAATAAACCAACAATGTCCAACTGTAGATCAGTAAAACCACTTAAAAATCCACTTATATTTCCAAATGTTTGTTTTGTAAAAGAAGTGAACAAGGTGAGATGTCGTGTTGTTACGTGATTGACTTTTTATCGCACATCTGTCGCAGCGTGATGTTATCGGTAAGCAATGGTTTTTTTTTGTTTGCCAGGCGTCGGAGATCGCCGTCGTCAGAGTCTCGCACCTCTCGCAGCCGACGCCGACACAGCCGCGAACAAAGTCAAGAGTCAGAGAGCAAGAAGAAGAAAAGAGAGCGAAAGAAGGAGAGGTACAATGTTCCCCCGTTCATTCAAACCATTCATCGTCTTACTTGATTATAAACTATCACTTAAGTGGATTAATGGATTATAAACTATCACTTACTTTAGTGGATTAATGGATTATAAACTATCACTTAAGTGGATTAATGGATTATAAACTATCACTTACTTTAGTGGATTAATGGATTATAAACTATCACTTACTTTAGTGGATTAATGAATTATAAACTATCACTTACTTTAGTAGATTAATGGATTATAATCTATCACTTTAGTGGATTAATGAATTATAAACTATCACTTACTTTAGTGGATGGATTATAAACTATCACTTACTTTAGTGGATTAATGGATTATAAACTATCACTTACTTTAGTGGATGGATTATAAACTATCACTTAAATGGATTAATGGATTATAAACTATCACTTACTTTAGTGGATTAATGGATTATAAACTATCACTTTAGTGGATTAATGGATTATAAACTCTCACTTTAGTGGATAAATGGATTATAAACTATCACTTTAGTGGATTAATGGATTATAAACTATCACTTACTTTAGTGGATGGATTATAAACTATCACTTAAGTGGATTAATGGATTATAAACTATCACTTTAGTGGATTAATGGATTATAAACTATCACTTACTTTAGTGGATGGATTTTAAACTATCACTTAAGTGGATTAATGGATTATAAACTATCACTTTAGTGAATGGATTATAAACTATCACTTTAGTGGATTAATGAATTATAAACTATCACTTTAGTGGATTAATGGATTATAAACTATCACTTACTTTAGTGGATTAATGGATTATAAACTATCACTTACTTTAGTGGATTAATGGATTATAAACTATCACTTATTTTAGTGGATTAATGGATTATAAACTATCACTTTAGTGGATTAATGGATTATAAACTATCACTTACTTTAGTGGATTAATGGATTATAATCTATCGTTTACTTTAGTGGATTAATGAATTATAAACTATCACTTACTTTAGTAGATTAATGGATTATAATCTATCACTTACTTTAGTGGATTAATGAATTATAAACTATCACTTACTTTAGTGGATGGATTATAAACTATCACTTTAGTGGATGGATTATAAACTATCACTTACTTTAGTGGATTAATGGATTATAAACTATCACTTACTTTAGTGGATGGATTATAAACTATCACTTAAGTGGATTAATGGATTATAAACTATCACTTTAGTGAATGGATTATAAACTATCACTTTAGTGGATTAATGGATTATAAACTATCACTTTAGTGGATTAATGGATTATAAACTATCACTTACTTTAGTGGATTAATGGATTATAAACTATTACTTACTTTAGTGGATTAATGGATTATAAACTATCACTTATTTTAGTGGATTAATGGATTATAAACTATCACTTACTTTAGTGGATTAATGGATTATAAACTATCACTTACTTTAGTGGATGGATTATAAACTATCACTTTAGTGGATTAATGGATTATAAACTATCACTTTAGTGGATGGATTATAAACTGGATTAATGGATTATAAACTATCACTTTAGTGGATTAATGCATTATAAACTATCACTTACTTTAGTGGATGGATTATAAACTATCACTTTAGTGGATGGATTATAAACTATCACTTTAGTGGATTTATGGATTATAAACTATCACTTACTTTAGTGGATTAATGGATTATAAACTATCACTTTAGTGGATTAATGGATTATAAACTATCACTAAAGTGGATTAATGGATTATAGACTATCACTTTAGTGGATTAATGGATCATATGTTGTCATTTAAATGGATTAATGGATTATAAACTATCACTTTGGTGGATTAATGGTTTATAAACTATCACTTTAGTGGATTAATGGATCATAAACTATCACTTTAGTGGATTAATGGATTATAAACTATCACTTACTTTAGTGGATTAATGGATTATAAACGATCACTTTAGTGGATTATAAACTATCACTTATGTGTTATGGTTTTTTTTTCCATATTCAATAAAGAAAATTAAAAAGTCATTGGTTTGTTTGTTTTCTCACTTGATTTTAGGCTCAAATATAAAAAAACACAATTGTGACAATCTTTATGTGGAAATTTAATTCATGTGTTTGGCTCCATGCTAACTCCATGCTAACTGAAGGTGGTGAATTTACGACAACACAAAGAAACGGTGAAGTTTTGATAGTCTTGTTTATTAATCTTCCAAAATGCAGGGATTCCCGTTCCCCCAGCAACCAGCGCCACGAGCGAAAGAGGAAGAAAAAGAAGAAGAAAGAGGAGAGGGGCAAAGACTGATGTTGATGAGGAAGATGAAGGTCACGGCGACCTTCAGGGGTCAGAACATCAAAGCCGAGGGACTTTTGTAAGAAAATGAATGAGAAAGAAAAACATGAACATTTTTTGTGCTGTGTTTTACAGTGTAACTCTCAGACAGACTCCGCCCACTTCTGTCTGATTGGCTGAGAGTGATTTCTGATGGCAGATGACTTGGAATGTCAGACAGAGGTGTCACAGCCGGCATGTTTGAACCTTGGGGGTTTAAAAAAAAAAAAGGTCTCCAGGTTCAGTTCTGGTCCTGGACGATCATTGGTCATCTTGTGCTGCCTGAGCTGGAATGAGGGAGCCATGGCTGCCGTGTTGCCATGGTAACACCATTGTCTCTGTAATGTGGTTGTACATGAAGCATTTCCTGTTCCTGTGAAATCACAATAAAGACGTCGTGTTCAGAATCGTGATCGTCGTGTGTTTTCATTGGTTCCTGTTAAAGGAGAGTGTGTCCTGTTGCCTCTGGGGGTGCTCTGCTCAAAATGGAATATTTCCAGAGAGACGTCTTGAAGGCGGAACTGTTGTCAATCAGACGTCTTGAAGGCGGAACTGTTGTCAATCAGACGTCTTGAAGGCGGGACTGTTGTCGGCACAGACTGGATCTGCTATAGTTTCTTTTATGTTGGTGAGACGTTGGTGAATCTGCTGCCCTCTAGTGCCTGCACTGCAGAATGGTGAGTGAAGCCTTTGACAACTGCTGGGATAATTGCTTAAAGTGGGTGGGTTCATTGTTTATAGTGGGTGTGGTCATTGTTTGGAGTGGGCGTGATGAAATGTAAATTCTTTGTCACAGCCAAACATGTAGAATTGTCCTCGTAATATTCCGACTTAATTGTCGTTCTGTTCCGAGATGTTTTTTTCTCTTCAGCTGAGCATGAAGCACAGAAAATGTTCAAAAATACTCCACACCAGATGTTGCAGCGTGTGAATGAGTGTGAGAGATGGATGAATGGGTGAAAACTGAAGTGAAAAGCAGCTCATCGTGGGTTAGAAAAGCTCTATGTAAATACAGACCATCATACCAACTCTTTTTGTGATGGTAAGGAGTAACAGAGGGTGAGAGGAAATGTAGCGCAGTAAAAGTTGCTAGAAATCTAAATGAAGTACAGATTGGTAAATGTTGTAGCAAAGTATTTGTACTTGGTATTTGTACTTCCAACACTGGTTCAAAGTCTTTAAAAACATGGAAATGAATTTCTCTGCTCACTCTGCCTTTCTGCCTCAGGTATTTCTCACCACGCTGACGAGAAGAGACCAGGATCCCGTCAGAGCCTGGGAACCTGACGGGTCCTGGTCTTAGGACAGAGAGCAGCAGAGAGCCGAGGGGGAAACATCATCTGTGTCCTGAAAGCATCCACTGCAGGTTCTGATTCTGCAGAACCATGGCACCCTCCAGTGACCAGGTAAGAACCAGCTGACCCAGAACATTGTGAATGTGGTTGTGAAGTTATTGAGCGGGAATGTAACGTTCACCGATGATCGTCGGCCTTTGCACTTTTGCGATATATCGGCAGAATGTGCGACATCGTACGTCGGTAAGTGTAAATATTTGGTATTTCCTGTTTCCTCTGGTTTATTATTGACTCTGACATCAGGAGGAAGATGGACTTTAATGTAAGTGATGAACATCTGTGGCGTTATTGACTTAAGTCCAAACAAACACTCGATGATTACTTCTTTTCTTTTTTTTGACGGATCAAACCAAATGTTTCATGACGTGTGGGTGACGGTGAGAATCTGATCTCCTACAAGTTTATAAAACTGTGACACAAACTCAAATTTCTCTGTCCAAACTCATTCCATTTGACTGGACTTTGGTGTGTGTGTGTGTGCAGGGACACTCGACCATCAGACTCAATCTCAATCTGATCCAGATTACAGATTTACTCCTGTACTGTACTGTACTGTACTGTGTGTAAAACTCTTGGCCAGTTTAAGGGTCCACACATCAGTGACTGGAGTTTTAATCATTTAAGCTGGAGAAACATAAAGTTTCTTGTTTTAAGGAAAATAATCGACGCTGGTTTTAAGTTCATTTATTACATTAAAAAACCTGTAAATCTGCAGCTACTTTCACACTCTGATGTTTCTTAAAAACCAGACAAAAGTCTTTCTTTGACTGATGAAGCTGAAGTTAAGAATGTCTTAAATGTACACACACACACATAAATCTGTACTCCTGTATTTAACACTAACCATAGTTTTCGCTTGTTGCTGATCATTAAAGTGTAAAGTGTCATATCTTTTCTTTCCATGACATTCTCCATAAACCAAGGTTTCCTTTCTTGAGTCCGTGTTTGCAGCCTGGTCACAGTCTGTGTTCAGGAGTCACAGGAGGAAGACTTGAGGAATGTGAGAGGAGTTTGACAAAAGCTGTGTTTGTCCTCCTCTCACCATCTGAGCCACACTGTCTC